>NC_091059.1:66727740-66881604 GCF_000393655.2 Nicotiana sylvestris | reverse complement strand
GATGTCCGGGACAAATAATAGGCGTTTCCACGACGGATCCATCCGGGCCCAAGGCGGAAGGCATGGGCTATAGCACACAAAAATTTGGGACTCGCGCGGATTTGCAGTTTTATGGATGTAAAATGCCAAAGAATATAATGTGGTCATTTCGGGTGGGTGGAAATTGTTTCTTATGCCGTATTTGATGTCCGGGACAAATAATAGGCGTTTCCACGATGGATCCATCCGGGCCCAAGGCGGAAGGCATGGGATATAGCACACAAAAATTTGGGACTCGCGCGGATTTGCAGTTTTATGGATGTAAAATGCCAAAGAATATAATGTGGTCATTTCGGGTGGGTGGAAATTGTTTCATATGCTGTATTTGATGTTCGGGACAAATAATAGGCGTTTCCACGACGGATCCATCCGGGCCCAAGGCGGAAGGCATGGGCTATAGCACACAAAAATTTGGGACTCGTGCGGATTTGCAGTTTTATGGCTGTAAAATGCCAAAGAATATAATGTGGTCATTTCGGGTGGGTGGAAATTGTTTCATATGCTGTATTTGATGTCCGGGACAAATAATAGGCGATTCCACGACGGATCCATCCGGGCCCAAGGCGGAAGGCATGGGCTATAGCACACAAAAATTTGGGACTCGCGCGGATTTGCAGTTTTATGGATGTAAAATCCCAAAGAATATAATGTGGTCATTTCGGGTGGGTGGAAATTGTTTCATATGCTGTATTTGATGTCCGGGACAAATAATAGGCGATTCCACGACGGATCCATCCGGGCCCAAGGCGGAAGGCATGGGCTATAGCACACAAAAATTTGGGACTCGCGCGGATTTGCAGTTTTATGGATGTAAAATGCCAAAGAATATAATGTGGTCATTTCGGGTGGGTGGAAATTGTTTCATATGCCGTATTTGATGTTCGGGACAAATAATAGGCGTTTCCACGACGGATCCATCCGGGCCCAAGGCGGAAGGCATGGGCTATAGCACACAAAAATTTGGGACTCGCGCGGATTTGCAGTTTTATGGATGTAAAATGCCAAAGAATATAATGTGGTCATTTCGGGTGGGTGGAAATTGTTTCTTATGCCGTATTTGATGTCCGGGACAAATAATAGGCGTTTCCACGATGGATCCATCCGGGCCCAAGGCGGAAGGCATGGGATATAGCACACAAAAATTTGGGACTCGCGCGGATTTGCAGTTTTATGGATGTAAAATGCCAAAGAATATAATGTGGTCATTTCGGGTGGGTGGAAATTGTTTCATATGCTGTATTTGATGTTCGGGACAAATAATAGGCGTTTCCACGACGGATCCATCAGGGCCCAAGGCGGAAGGCAAGGGCTATAGCACACAAAAATTTGGGACTCGTGCGGATTTGCAGTTTTATGGCTGTAAAATGCCAAAGAATATAATGTGGTCATTTCGGGTGGGTGGAAATTGTTTCTTATGCCGTATATGATATCCGGGACAAATATTAGGCGTTTCCACGACGGATCCATCCGGGCCCAAGGCGGAAGGCAAGGGCTATAGCACACAAAAATTTGGGACTCGCGCGGATTTGCAGTTTTATGGATGTAAAATGCCAAAGAATATAATGTGGTCATTTCGGGTGGGTGGAAATTGTTTCTTATGCCGTATTTGATGTCCGGGACAAATAATAGGCGTTTCCACGATGGATCCATCCGGGCCCAAGGCGGAAGGCATGGGCTATAGCACACAAAAATTTGGGACTCGCGCGGATTTGCAGTTTTATGGATGTAAAATGCCAAAGAATATAATGTGGTCATTTCGGGTGGGTGGAAATTGTTTCATATGCCGTATTTGATGTTCGGGACAAATAATAGGCGTTTCCACGACGGATCCATCCGGGCCCAAGGCGGAAGGCATGGGCTATAGCACACAAAAATTTGGGACTCGCGCGGATTTGCAGTTTTATGGATGTAAAATGCCAAAGAATATAATGTGGTCATTTCGGGTGGGTGGAAATTGTTTCTTATGCCGTATTTGATGTCCGGGACAAATAATAGGCGTTTCCACGATGGATCCATCCGGGCCCAAGGCGGAAGGCATGGGATATAGCACACAAAAATTTGGGACTCGCGCGGATTTGCAGTTTTATGGATGTAAAATGCCAAAGAATATAATGTGGTCATTTCGGGTGGGTGGAAATTGTTTCATATGCTGTATTTGATGTTCGGGACAAATAATAGGCGTTTCCACGACGGATCCATCCGGGCCCAAGGCGGAAGGCATGGGCTATAGCACACAAAAATTTGGGACTCGTGCGGATTTGCAGTTTTATGGCTGTAAAATGCCAAAGAATATAATGTGGTCATTTCGGGTGGGTGGAAATTGTTTCATATGCTGTATTTGATGTCCGGGACAAATAATAGGCGATTCCACGACGGATCCATCCGGGCCCAAGGCGGAAGGCATGGGCTATAGCACACAAAAATTTGGGACTCGCGCGGATTTGCAGTTTTATGGATGTAAAATCCCAAAGAATATAATGTGGTCATTTCGGGTGGGTGGAAATTGTTTCATATGCTGTATTTGATGTCCGGGACAAATAATAGGCGATTCCACGACGGATCCATCCGGGCCCAAGGCGGAAGGCATGGGCTATAGCACACAAAAATTTGGGACTCGCGCGGATTTGCAGTTTTATGGATGTAAAATGCCAAAGAATATAATGTGGTCATTTCGGGTGGGTGGAAATTGTTTCATATGCCGTATTTGATGTTCGGGACAAATAATAGGCGTTTCCACGACGGATCCATCCGGGCCCAAGGCGGAAGGCATGGGCTATAGCACACAAAAATTTGGGACTCGCGCGGATTTGCAGTTTTATGGATGTAAAATGCCAAAGAATATAATGTGGTCATTTCGGGTGGGTGGAAATTGTTTCTTATGCCGTATTTGATGTCCGGGACAAATAATAGGCGTTTCCACGATGGATCCATCCGGGCCCAAGGCGGAAGGCATGGGATATAGCACACAAAAATTTGGGACTCGCGCGGATTTGCAGTTTTATGGATGTAAAATGCCAAAGAATATAATGTGGTCATTTCGGGTGGGTGGAAATTGTTTCATATGCTGTATTTGATGTTCGGGACAAATAATAGGCGTTTCCACGACGGATCCATCAGGGCCCAAGGCGGAAGGCAAGGGCTATAGCACACAAAAATTTGGGACTCGTGCGGATTTGCAGTTTTATGGCTGTAAAATGCCAAAGAATATAATGTGGTCATTTCGGGTGGGTGGAAATTGTTTCTTATGCCGTATATGATATCCGGGACAAATATTAGGCGTTTCCACGACGGATCCATCCGGGCCCAAGGCGGAAGGCAAGGGCTATAGCACACAAAAATTTGGGACTCGCGCGGATTTGCAGTTTTATGGATGTAAAATGCCAAAGAATATAATGTGGTCATTTCGGGTGGGTGGAAATTGTTTCTTATGCCGTATATGATATCCGGGACAAATAATAGGCGTTTCCACGACGGATCCATCCGGGCCCAAGGCGGAAGGCAAGGGCTTTAGCACACAAAAATTTGGGACTCGCGCGGATTTGCAGTTTTATGGATGTAAAATGCCAAAGAATATAATGTGGTCATTTCGGGTGGGTGGAAATTGTTTCTTATGCCGTATTTGATGTTCGGGACAAATAATAGGCGTTTCCACGATGGATCCATCCGGGCCCAAGGCGGAAGGCATGGGCTATAGCACACAAAAATTTGGGACTCGCGCGGATTTGCAGTTTTATGGATGTAAAATGCCAAAGAATATAATGTGGTCATTTCGGGTGGGTGGAAATTGTTTCATATGCCGTATTTGATGTTCGGGACAAATAATAGGCGTTTCCACGACGGATCCATCCGGGCCCAAGGCGGAAGGCATGGGCTATAGCACACAAAAATTTGGGACTCGCGCGGATTTGCAGTTTTATGGATGTAAAATGCCAAAGAATATAATGTGGTCATTTCGGGTGGGTGGAAATTGTTTCTTATGCCGTATTTGATGTCCGGGACAAATAATAGGCGTTTCCACGATGGATCCATCCGGGCCCAAGGCGGAAGGCATGGGATATAGCACACAAAAATTTGGGACTCGCGCGGATTTGCAGTTTTATGGATGTAAAATGCCAAAGAATATAATGTGGTCATTTCGGGTGGGTGGAAATTGTTTCATATGCTGTATTTGATGTTCGGGACAAATAATAGGCGTTTCCACGACGGATCCATCCGGGCCCAAGGCGGAAGGCATGGGCTATAGCACACAAAAATTTGGGACTCGTGCGGATTTGCAGTTTTATGGCTGTAAAATGCCAAAGAATATAATGTGGTCATTTCGGGTGGGTGGAAATTGTTTCATATGCTGTATTTGATGTCCGGGACAAATAATAGGCGATTCCACGACGGATCCATCCGGGCCCAAGGCGGAAGGCATGGGCTATAGCACACAAAAATTTGGGACTCGCGCGGATTTGCAGTTTTATGGATGTAAAATCCCAAAGAATATAATGTGGTCATTTCGGGTGGGTGGAAATTGTTTCATATGCTGTATTTGATGTCCGGGACAAATAATAGGCGATTCCACGACGGATCCATCCGGGCCCAAGGCGGAAGGCATGGGCTATAGCACACAAAAATTTGGGACTCGCGCGGATTTGCAGTTTTATGGATGTAAAATGCCAAAGAATATAATGTGGTCATTTCGGGTGGGTGGAAATTGTTTCATATGCTGTATTTGATGTTCGGGACAAATAATAGGCGTTTCCACGACGGATCCATCCGGGCCCAAGGCGGAAGGCATGGGATATAGCACACAAAAATTTGGGACTCGCGCGGATTTGCAGTTTTATGGATGTAAAATGCCAAAGAATATAATGTGGTCATTTCGGGTGGGTGGAAATTGTTTCATATGCTGTATTTGATGTTCGGGACAAATAATAGGCGTTTCCACGACGGATCCATCCGGGCCCAAGGCGGAAGGCATGGGCTATAGCACACAAAAATTTGGGACTCGCGCGGATTTGCAGTTTTATGGATGTAAAATGCCAAAGAATATAATGTGGTCATTTCGGGTGGGTGGAAATTGTTTCATATGCTGTATTTGATGTTCGGGACAAATAATAGGCGTTTCCACGACGGATCCATCCGGGCCCAAGGCGGAAGGCATGGGCTATAGCACACAAAAATTTGGGACTCGCGCGGATTTGCAGTTTTATGGATGTAAAATGCCAAAGAATATAATGTGGTCATTTCGGGTGGGTGGAAATTGTTTCTTATGCCGTATTTGATGTCCGGGACAAATAATAGGCGTTTCCACGACGGATCCATCCGGGCCCAAGGCGGAAGGCAAGGGCTATAGCACACAAAAATTTGGGACTCGTGCGGATTTGCAGTTTTATGGCTGTAAAATGCCAAAGAATATAATGTGGTCATTTCGGGTGGGTGGAAATTGTTTCTTATGCCGTATTTGATGTCCGGGACAAATAATAGGCGTTTCCACGACGGATCCATCCGGGCCCAAGGCGGAAGGCAAGGGCTATAGCACACAAAAATTTGGGACTCGTGCGGATTTGCAGTTTTATGGCTGTAAAATGCCAAAGAATATAATGTGGTCATTTCGGGTGGGTGGAAATTGTTTCATATGCTGTATTTGATGTCCGGGACAAATAATAGGCGATTCCACGACGGATCCATCCGGGCCCAAGGCGGAAGGCATGGGCTATAGCACACAAAAATTTGGGACTCGCGCGGATTTGCAGTTTTATGGATGTAAAATGCCAAAGAATATAATGTGGTCATTTCGGGTGGGTGGAAATTGTTTCATATGCTGTATTTGATGTTCGGGACAAATAATAGGCGTTTCCACGACGGATCCATCCGGGCCCAAGGCGGAAGGCATGGGATATAGCACACAAAAATTTGGGACTCGCGCGAATTTGCAGTTTTATGGCTGTAAAATGCCAAAGAATATAATGTGGTCATTTCGGGTGGGTGGAAATTGTTTCTTATGCCGTATTTGATGTCCGGGACAAATAATAGGCGTTTCCACGACGGATCCATCCGGGCCCAAGGCGGAAGGCAAGGGCTATAGCACACAAAAATTTGGGACTCGTGCGGATTTGCAGTTTTATGGCTGTAAAATGCCAAAGAATATAATGTGGTCATTTCGGGTGGGTGGAAATTGTTTCTTATGCCGTATTTGATGTCCGGGACAAATAATAGGCGTTTCCACGACGGATCCATCCGGGCCCAAGGCGGAAGGCAAGGGCTATAGCACACAAAAATTTGGGACTCGTGCGGATTTGCAGTTTTATGGCTGTAAAATGCCAAAGAATATAATGTGGTCATTTCGGGTGGGTGGAAATTGTTTCATATGCTGTATTTGATGTCCGGGACAAATAATAGGCGATTCCACGATGGATCCATCCGGGCCCAAGGCGGAAGGCATGGGCTATAGCACACAAAAATTTGGGACTCGCGCGGATTTGCAGTTTTATGGATGTAAAATGCCAAAGAATATAATGTGGTCATTTCGGGTGGGTGGAAATTGTTTCATATGCTGTATTTGATGTCCGGGACAAATAATAGGCGATTCCACGACGGATCCATCCGGGCCCAAGGCGGAAGGCATGGGCTATAGCACACAAAAATTTGGGACTCGCGCGGATTTGCAGTTTTATGGCTGTAAAATGCCAAAGAATATAATGTGGTCATTTCGGGTGGGTGGAAATTGTTTCATATGCTGTATTTGATGTCCGGGACAAATAATAGGCGATTCCACGACGGATCCATCCGGGCCCAAGGCGGAAGGCATGGGCTATAGCACACAAAAATTTGGGACTCGCGCGGATTTGCAGTTTTATGGATGTAAAATCCCAAAGAATATAATGTGGTCATTTCGGGTGGGTGGAAATTGTTTCATATGCTGTATTTGATGTCCGGGACAAATAATAGGCGATTCCACGACGGATCCATCCGGGCCCAAGGCGGAAGGCATGGGCTATAGCACACAAAAATTTGGGACTCGCGCGGATTTGCAGTTTTATGGATGTAAAATGCCAAAGAATATAATGTGGTCATTTCGGGTGGGTGGAAATTGTTTCTTATGCCGTATTTGATGTCCGGGACAAATAATAGGCGTTTCCACGACGGATCCATCCGGGCCCAAGGCGGAAGGCAAGGGCTATAGCACACAAAAATTTGGGACTCGTGCGGATTTGCAGTTTTATGGCTGTAAAATGCCAAAGAATATAATGTGGTCATTTCGGGTGGGTGGAAATTGTTTCTTATGCCGTATTTGATGTCCGGGACAAATAATAGGCGTTTCCACGACGGATCCATCCGGGCCCAAGGCGGAAGGCAAGGGCTATAGCACACAAAAATTTGGGACTCGTGCGGATTTGCAGTTTTATGGCTGTAAAATGCCAAAGAATATAATGTGGTCATTTCGGGTGGGTGGAAATTGTTTCATATGCTGTATTTGATGTCCGGGACAAATAATAGGCGATTCCACGACGGATCCATCCGGGCCCAAGGCGGAAGGCATGGGCTATAGCACACAAAAATTTGGGACTCGCGCGGATTTGCAGTTTTATGGATGTAAAATGCCAAAGAATATAATGTGGTCATTTCGGGTGGGTGGAAATTGTTTCATATGCTGTATTTGATGTTCGGGACAAATAATAGGCGTTTCCACGACGGATCCATCCGGGCCCAAGGCGGAAGGCATGGGATATAGCACACAAAAATTTGGGACTCGCGCGAATTTGCAGTTTTATGGCTGTAAAATGCCAAAGAATATAATGTGGTCATTTCGGGTGGGTGGAAATTGTTTCTTATGCCGTATTTGATGTCCGGGACAAATAATAGGCGTTTCCACGACGGATCCATCCGGGCCCAAGGCGGAAGGCAAGGGCTATAGCACACAAAAATTTGGGACTCGTGCGGATTTGCAGTTTTATGGCTGTAAAATGCCAAAGAATATAATGTGGTCATTTCGGGTGGGTGGAAATTGTTTCTTATGCCGTATTTGATGTCCGGGACAAATAATAGGCGTTTCCACGACGGATCCATCCGGGCCCAAGGCGGAAGGCAAGGGCTATAGCACACAAAAATTTGGGACTCGTGCGGATTTGCAGTTTTATGGCTGTAAAATGCCAAAGAATATAATGTGGTCATTTCGGGTGGGTGGAAATTGTTTCATATGCTGTATTTGATGTCCGGGACAAATAATAGGCGATTCCACGACGGATCCATCCGGGCCCAAGGCGGAAGGCATGGGCTATAGCACACAAAAATTTGGGACTCGCGCGGATTTGCAGTTTTATGGATGTAAAATGCCAAAGAATATAATGTGGTCATTTCGGGTGGGTGGAAATTGTTTCATATGCTGTATTTGATGTCCGGGACAAATAATAGGCGATTCCACGACGGATCCATCCGGGCCCAAGGCGGAAGGCATGGGCTATAGCACACAAAAATTTGGGACTCGCGCGGATTTGCAGTTTTATGGCTGTAAAATGCCAAAGAATATAATGTGGTCATTTCGGGTGGGTGGAAATTGTTTCATATGCTGTATTTGATGTCCGGGACAAATAATAGGCGATTCCACGACGGATCCATCCGGGCCCAAGGCGGAAGGCATGGGCTATAGCACACAAAAATTTGGGACTCGCGCGGATTTGCAGTTTTATGGATGTAAAATCCCAAAGAATATAATGTGGTCATTTCGGGTGGGTGGAAATTGTTTCATATGCTGTATTTGATGTCCGGGACAAATAATAGGCGATTCCACGACGGATCCATCCGGGCCCAAGGCGGAAGGCATGGGCTATAGCACACAAAAATTTGGGACTCGCGCGGATTTGCAGTTTTATGGATGTAAAATGCCAAAGAATATAATGTGGTCATTTCGGGTGGGTGGAAATTGTTTCATATGCTGTATTTGATGTTCGGGACAAATAATAGGCGTTTCCACGACGGATCCATCCGGGCCCAAGGCGGAAGGCATGGGATATAGCACACAAAAATTTGGGACTCGCGCGGATTTGCAGTTTTATGGATGTAAAATGCCAAAGAATATAATGTGGTCATTTCGGGTGGGTGGAAATTGTTTCATATGCTGTATTTGATGTTCGGGACAAATAATAGGCGTTTCCACGACGGATCCATCCGGGCCCAAGGCGGAAGGCATGGGCTATAGCACACAAAAATTTGGGACTCGTGCGGATTTGCAGTTTTATGGCTGTAAAATGCCAAAGAATATAATGTGGTCATTTCGGGTGGGTGGAAATTGTTTCATATGCTGTATTTGATGTCCGGGACAAATAATAGGCGATTCCACGACGGATCCATCCGGGCCCAAGGCGGAAGGCATGGGCTATAGCACACAAAAATTTGGGACTCGCGCGGATTTGCAGTTTTATGGCTGTAAAATGCCAAAGAATATAATGTGGTCATTTCGGGTGGGTGGAAATTGTTTCATATGCTGTATTTGATGTCCGGGACAAATAATAGGCGATTCCACGACGGATCCATCCGGGCCCAAGGCGGAAGGCATGGGCTATAGCACACAAAAATTTGGGACTCGCGCGGATTTGCAGTTTTATGGATGTAAAATCCCAAAGAATATAATGTGGTCATTTCGGGTGGGTGGAAATTGTTTCATATGCTGTATTTGATGTCCGGGACAAATAATAGGCGATTCCACGGCGGATCCATCAGGGCCCAAGGCGGAAGGCAAGGGCTATAGCACACAAAAATTTGGGACTCGTGCGGATTTGCAGTTTTATGGCTGTAAAATGCCAAAGAATATAATGTGGTCATTTCGGGTGGGTGGAAATTGTTTCATATGCTGTATTTGATGTCCGGGACAAATAATAGGCGATTCCACGACGGATCCATCCGGGCCCAAGGCGGAAGGCATGGGCTATAGCACACAAAAATTTGGGACTCGCGCGGATTTGCAGTTTTATGGATGTAAAATCCCAAAGAATATAATGTGGTCATTTCGGGTGGGTGGAAATTGTTTCATATGCTGTATTTGATGTCCGGGACAAATAATAGGCGATTCCACGACGGATCCATCCGGGCCCAAGGCGGAAGGCATGGGCTATAGCACACAAAAATTTGGGACTCGCGCGGATTTGCAGTTTTATGGATGTAAAATGCCAAAGAATATAATGTGGTCATTTCGGGTGGGTGGAAATTGTTTCATATGCTGTATTTGATGTTCGGGACAAATAATAGGCGTTTCCACGACGGATCCATCCGGGCCCAAGGCGGAAGGCATGGGATATAGCACACAAAAATTTGGGACTCGCGCGGATTTGCAGTTTTATGGATGTAAAATGCCAAAGAATATAATGTGGTCATTTCGGGTGGGTGGAAATTGTTTCATATGCTGTATTTGATGTTCGGGACAAATAATAGGCGTTTCCACGACGGATCCATCCGGGCCCAAGGCGGAAGGCATGGGCTATAGCACACAAAAATTTGGGACTCGTGCGGATTTGCAGTTTTATGGCTGTAAAATGCCAAAGAATATAATGTGGTCATTTCGGGTGGGTGGAAATTGTTTCATATGCTGTATTTGATGTCCGGGACAAATAATAGGCGATTCCACGACGGATCCATCCGGGCCCAAGGCGGAAGGCATGGGCTATAGCACACAAAAATTTGGGACTCGCGCGGATTTGCAGTTTTATGGCTGTAAAATGCCAAAGAATATAATGTGGTCATTTCGGGTGGGTGGAAATTGTTTCATATGCTGTA
Organism: Nicotiana sylvestris; assembly: GCF_000393655.2. NCBI lineage: Eukaryota > Viridiplantae > Streptophyta > Magnoliopsida > Solanales > Solanaceae > Nicotiana > Nicotiana sylvestris. Next base: position 66,870,810 of record NC_091059.1, on the reverse strand, counting down.
TTTGATGTCCGGGACAAATAATAGGCGATTCCACGACGGATCCATCCGGGCCCAAGGCGGAAGGCATGGGCTATAGCACACAAAAATTTGGGACTCGCGCGGATTTGCAGTTTTATGGATGTAAAATCCCAAAGAATATAATGTGGTCATTTCGGGTGGGTGGAAATTGTTTCATATGCTGTATTTGATGTCCGGGACAAATAATAGGCGATTCCACGACGGATCCATCCGGGCCCAAGGCGGAAGGCATGGGCTATAGCACACAAAAATTTGGGACTCGCGCGGATTTGCAGTTTTATGGATGTAAAATGCCAAAGAATATAATGTGGTCATTTCGGGTGGGTGGAAATTGTTTCTTATGCCGTATTTGATGTCCGGGACAAATAATAGGCGTTTCCACGACGGATCCATCCGGGCCCAAGGCGGAAGGCAAGGGCTATAGCACACAAAAATTTGGGACTCGTGCGGATTTGCAGTTTTATGGCTGTAAAATGCCAAAGAATATAATGTGGTCATTTCGGGTGGGTGGAAATTGTTTCTTATGCCGTATTTGATGTCCGGGACAAATAATAGGCGTTTCCACGACGGATCCATCCGGGCCCAAGGCGGAAGGCAAGGGCTATAGCACACAAAAATTTGGGACTCGTGCGGATTTGCAGTTTTATGGCTGTAAAATGCCAAAGAATATAATGTGGTCATTTCGGGTGGGTGGAAATTGTTTCTTATGCCGTATTTGATGTCCGGGACAAATAATAGGCGTTTCCACGACGGATCCATCCGGGCCCAAGGCGGAAGGCAAGGGCTATAGCACACAAAAATTTGGGACTCGTGCGGATTTGCAGTTTTATGGATGTAAAATCCCAAAGAATATAATGTGGTCATTTCGGGTGGGTGGAAATTGTTTCATATGCTGTATTTGATGTCCGGGACAAATAATAGGCGATTCCACGACGGATCCATCCGGGCCCAAGGCGGAAGGCATGGGCTATAGCACACAAAAATTTGGGACTCGCGCGGATTTGCAGTTTTATGGATGTAAAATGCCAAAGAATATAATGTGGTCATTTCGGGTGGGTGGAAATTGTTTCTTATGCCGTATTTGATGTCCGGGACAAATAATAGGCGTTTCCACGACGGATCCATCCGGGCCCAAGGCGGAAGGCAAGGGCTATAGCACACAAAAATTTGGGACTCGTGCGGATTTGCAGTTTTATGGCTGTAAAATGCCAAAGAATATAATGTGGTCATTTCGGGTGGGTGGAAATTGTTTCTTATGCCGTATTTGATGTCCGGGACAAATAATAGGCGTTTCCACGACGGATCCATCCGGGCCCAAGGCGGAAGGCAAGGGCTATAGCACACAAAAATTTGGGACTCGTGCGGATTTGCAGTTTTATGGCTGTAAAATGCCAAAGAATATAATGTGGTCATTTCGGGTGGGTGGAAATTGTTTCATATGCTGTATTTGATGTCCGGGACAAATAATAGGCGATTCCACGACGGATCCATCCGGGCCCAAGGCGGAAGGCATGGGCTATAGCACACAAAAATTTGGGACTCGCGCGGATTTGCAGTTTTATGGATGTAAAATGCCAAAGAATATAATGTGGTCATTTCGGGTGGGTGGAAATTGTTTCATATGCTGTATTTGATGTTCGGGACAAATAATAGGCGTTTCCACGACGGATCCATCCGGGCCCAAGGCGGAAGGCATGGGATATAGCACACAAAAATTTGGGACTCGCGCGAATTTGCAGTTTTATGGCTGTAAAATGCCAAAGAATATAATGTGGTCATTTCGGGTGGGTGGAAATTGTTTCTTATGCCGTATTTGATGTCCGGGACAAATAATAGGCGTTTCCACGACGGATCCATCCGGGCCCAAGGCGGAAGGCAAGGGCTATAGCACACAAAAATTTGGGACTCGTGCGGATTTGCAGTTTTATGGCTGTAAAATGCCAAAGAATATAATGTGGTCATTTCGGGTGGGTGGAAATTGTTTCTTATGCCGTATTTGATGTCCGGGACAAATAATAGGCGTTTCCACGACGGATCCATCCGGGCCCAAGGCGGAAGGCAAGGGCTATAGCACACAAAAATTTGGGACTCGTGCGGATTTGCAGTTTTATGGCTGTAAAATGCCAAAGAATATAATGTGGTCATTTCGGGTGGGTGGAAATTGTTTCATATGCTGTATTTGATGTCCGGGACAAATAATAGGCGATTCCACGACGGATCCATCCGGGCCCAAGGCGGAAGGCATGGGCTATAGCACACAAAAATTTGGGACTCGCGCGGATTTGCAGTTTTATGGATGTAAAATGCCAAAGAATATAATGTGGTCATTTCGGGTGGGTGGAAATTGTTTCATATGCTGTATTTGATGTCCGGGACAAATAATAGGCGATTCCACGACGGATCCATCCGGGCCCAAGGCGGAAGGCATGGGCTATAGCACACAAAAATTTGGGACTCGCGCGGATTTGCAGTTTTATGGCTGTAAAATGCCAAAGAATATAATGTGGTCATTTCGGGTGGGTGGAAATTGTTTCATATGCTGTATTTGATGTCCGGGACAAATAATAGGCGATTCCACGACGGATCCATCCGGGCCCAAGGCGGAAGGCATGGGCTATAGCACACAAAAATTTGGGACTCGCGCGGATTTGCAGTTTTATGGATGTAAAATCCCAAAGAATATAATGTGGTCATTTCGGGTGGGTGGAAATTGTTTCATATGCTGTATTTGATGTCCGGGACAAATAATAGGCGATTCCACGACGGATCCATCCGGGCCCAAGGCGGAAGGCATGGGCTATAGCACACAAAAATTTGGGACTCGCGCGGATTTGCAGTTTTATGGATGTAAAATGCCAAAGAATATAATGTGGTCATTTCGGGTGGGTGGAAATTGTTTCATATGCTGTATTTGATGTTCGGGACAAATAATAGGCGTTTCCACGACGGATCCATCCGGGCCCAAGGCGGAAGGCATGGGATATAGCACACAAAAATTTGGGACTCGCGCGGATTTGCAGTTTTATGGATGTAAAATGCCAAAGAATATAATGTGGTCATTTCGGGTGGGTGGAAATTGTTTCATATGCTGTATTTGATGTTCGGGACAAATAATAGGCGTTTCCACGACGGATCCATCCGGGCCCAAGGCGGAAGGCATGGGCTATAGCACACAAAAATTTGGGACTCGCGCGGATTTGCAGTTTTATGGATGTAAAATCCCAAAGAATATAATGTGGTCATTTCGGGTGGGTGGAAATTGTTTCATATGCTGTATTTGATGTCCGGGACAAATAATAGGCGATTCCACGACGGATCCATCCGGGCCCAAGGCGGAAGGCATGGGCTATAGCACACAAAAATTTGGGACTCGCGCGGATTTGCAGTTTTATGGATGTAAAATGCCAAAGAATATAATGTGGTCATTTCGGGTGGGTGGAAATTGTTTCATATGCTGTATTTGATGTTCGGGACAAATAATAGGCGTTTCCACGACGGATCCATCCGGGCCCAAGGCGGAAGGCATGGGATATAGCACACAAAAATTTGGGACTCGCGCGGATTTGCAGTTTTATGGATGTAAAATGCCAAAGAATATAATGTGGTCATTTCGGGTGGGTGGAAATTGTTTCATATGCTGTATTTGATGTTCGGGACAAATAATAGGCGTTTCCACGACGGATCCATCCGGGCCCAAGGCGGAAGGCATGGGCTATAGCACACAAAAATTTGGGACTCGCGCGGATTTGCAGTTTTATGGATGTAAAATGCCAAAGAATATAATGTGGTCATTTCGGGTGGGTGGAAATTGTTTCATATGCTGTATTTGATGTTCGGGACAAATAATAGGCGTTTCCACGACGGATCCATCCGGGCCCAAGGCGGAAGGCATGGGCTATAGCACACAAAAATTTGGGACTCGCGCGGATTTGCAGTTTTATGGATGTAAAATGCCAAAGAATATAATGTGGTCATTTCGGGTGGGTGGAAATTGTTTCTTATGCCGTATTTGATGTCCGGGACAAATAATAGGCGTTTCCACGACGGATCCATCCGGGCCCAAGGCGGAAGGCAAGGGCTATAGCACACAAAAATTTGGGACTCGTGCGGATTTGCAGTTTTATGGCTGTAAAATGCCAAAGAATATAATGTGGTCATTTCGGGTGGGTGGAAATTGTTTCTTATGCCGTATTTGATGTCCGGGACAAATAATAGGCGTTTCCACGACGGATCCATCCGGGCCCAAGGCGGAAGGCAAGGGCTATAGCACACAAAAATTTGGGACTCGTGCGGATTTGCAGTTTTATGGCTGTAAAATGCCAAAGAATATAATGTGGTCATTTCGGGTGGGTGGAAATTGTTTCATATGCTGTATTTGATGTCCGGGACAAATAATAGGCGATTCCACGACGGATCCATCCGGGCCCAAGGCGGAAGGCATGGGCTATAGCACACAAAAATTTGGGACTCGCGCGGATTTGCAGTTTTATGGATGTAAAATGCCAAAGAATATAATGTGGTCATTTCGGGTGGGTGGAAATTGTTTCATATGCTGTATTTGATGTCCGGGACAAATAATAGGCGTTTCCACGACGGATCCATCCGGGCCCAAGGCGGAAGGCATGGGATATAGCACACAAAAATTTGGGACTCGCGCGGATTTGCAGTTTTATGGATGTAAAATGCCAAAGAATATAATGTGGTCATTTCGGGTGGGTGGAAATTGTTTCTTATGCCGTATTTGATGTCCGGGACAAATAATAGGCGTTTCCACGATGGATCCATCCGGGCCCAAGGCGGAAGGCATGGGCTATAGCACACAAAAATTTGGGACTCGCGCGGATTTGCAGTTTTATGGATGTAAAATGCCAAAGAATATAATGTGGTCATTTCGGGTGGGTGGAAATTGTTTCATATGCTGTATTTGATGTTCGGGACAAATAATAGGCGATTCCACGACGGATCCATCCGGGCCCAAGGCGGAAGGCAAGGGCTATATCACACAAAAATTTGGGACTCGCGCGGATTTGCAGTTTTATGGCTGTAAAATGCCAAAGAATATAATGTGGTCATTTCGGGTGGGTGGAAATTGTTTCTTATGCCGTATTTGATGTCCGGGAAAAATAATAGGCGTTTCCACGACGGATCCATCCGGGCCCAAGGCGGAAGGCATGGGCTATAGCACACAAAAATTTGGGACTCGTGCGGATTTGCAGTTTTATGGCTGTAAAATGCCAAAGAATATAATGTGGTCATTTCGGGTGGGTGGAAATTGTTTCTTATGCCGTATTTGATGTCCGGGACAAATAATAGGCGTTTCCACGACGGATCCATCCGGGCCCAAGGCGGAAGGCAAGGGCTATAGCACACAAAAATTTGGGACTCGCGCGGATTTGCAGTTTTATGGATGTAAAATGCCAAAGAATATAATGTGGTCATTTCGGGTGGGTGGAAATTGTTTCATATGCTGTATTTGATGTTCGGGACAAATAATAGGCGATTCCACGACGGATCCATCCGGGCCCAAGGCGGAAGGCAAGGGCTATATCACACAAAAATTTGGGACTCGCGCGGATTTGCAGTTTTATGGCTGTAAAATGCCAAAGAATATAATGTGGTCATTTCGGGTGGGTGGAAATTGTTTCTTATGCCGTATTTGATGTCCGGGACAAATAATAGGCGTTTCCACGACGGATCCATCCGGGCCCAAGGCGGAAGGCAAGGGCTATAGCACACAAAAATTTGGGACTCGCGCGGATTTGCAGTTTTATGGATGTAAAATGCCAAAGAATATAATGTGGTCATTTCGGGTGGGTGGAAATTGTTTCTTATGCCGTATATGATATCCGGGACAAATATTAGGCGTTTCCACGACGGATCCATCCGGGCCCAAGGCGGAAGGCAAGGGCTATAGCACACAAAAATTTGGGACTCGCGCGGATTTGCAGTTTTATGGATGTAAAATGCCAAAGAATATAATGTGGTCATTTCGGGTGGGTGGAAATTGTTTCTTATGCCGTATTTGATGTCCGGGAAAAATAATAGGCGTTTCCACGACGGATCCATCCGGGCCCAAGGCGGAAGGCATGGGCTATAGCACACAAAAATTTGGGACTCGTGCGGATTTGCAGTTTTATGGCTGTAAAATGCCAAAGAATATAATGTGGTCATTTCGGGTGGGTGGAAATTGTTTCATATGCTGTATTTGATGTCCGGGACAAATAATAGGCGATTCCACGACGGATCCATCAGGGCCCAAGGCGGAAGGCAAGGGCTATAGCACACAAAAATTTGGGACTCGCGCGGATTTGCAGTTTTATGGATGTAAAATGCCAAAGAATATAATGTGGTCATTTCGGGTGGGTGGAAATTGTTTCATATGCTGTATTTGATGTTCGGGACAAATAATAGGCGATTCCACGACGGATCCATCAGGGCCCAAGGCGGAAGGCAAGGGCTATAGCACACAAAAATTTGGGACTCGTGCGGATTTGCAGTTTTATGGCTGTAAAATGCCAAAGAATATAATGTGGTCATTTCGGGTGGGTGGAAATTGTTTCTTATGCCGTATATGATATCCGGGACAAATATTAGGCGTTTCCACGACGGATCCATCCGGGCCCAAGGCGGAAGGCAAGGGCTATAGCACACAAAAATTTGGGACTCGCGCGGATTTGCAGTTTTATGGATGTAAAATGCCAAAGAATATAATGTGGTCATTTCGGGTGGGTGGAAATTGTTTCTTATGCCGTATTTGATGTCCGGGACAAATAATAGGCGTTTCCACGATGGATCCATCCGGGCCCAAGGCGGAAGGCATGGGCTATAGCACACAAAAATTTGGGACTCGCGCGGATTTGCAGTTTTATGGATGTAAAATGCCAAAGAATATAATGTGGTCATTTTGGGTGGGTGGAAATTGTTTCATATGCTGTATTTGATGTTCGGGACAAATAATAGGCGATTCCACGACGGATCCATCCGGGCCCAAGGCGGAAGGCAAGGGCTATATCACACAAAAATTTGGGACTCGCGCGGATTTGCAGTTTTATGGCTGTAAAATGCCAAAGAATATAATGTGGTCATTTCGGGTGGGTGGAAATTGTTTCTTATGCCGTATTTGATGTCCGGGACAAATAATAGGCGTTTCCACGACGGATCCATCCGGGCCCAAGGCGGAAGGCAAGGGCTATAGCACACAAAAATTTGGGACTCGCGCGGATTTGCAGTTTTATGGATGTAAAATGCCAAAGAATATAATGTGGTCATTTCGGGTGGGTGGAAATTGTTTCTTATGCCGTATATGATATCCGGGACAAATATTAGGCGTTTCCACGACGGATCCATCCGGGCCCAAGGCGGAAGGCAAGGGCTATAGCACACAAAAATTTGGGACTCGCGCGGATTTGCAGTTTTATGGATGTAAAATGCCAAAGAATATAATGTGGTCATTTCGGGTGGGTGGAAATTGTTTCTTATGCCGTATTTGATGTCCGGGAAAAATAATAGGCGTTTCCACGACGGATCCATCCGGGCCCAAGGCGGAAGGCATGGGCTATAGCACACAAAAATTTGGGACTCGTGCGGATTTGCAGTTTTATGGCTGTAAAATGCCAAAGAATATAATGTGGTCATTTCGGGTGGGTGGAAATTGTTTCATATGCTGTATTTGATGTCCGGGACAAATAATAGGCGATTCCACGACGGATCCATCAGGGCCCAAGGCGGAAGGCAAGGGCTATAGCACACAAAAATTTGGGACTCGCGCGGATTTGCAGTTTTATGGATGTAAAATGCCAAAGAATATAATGTGGTCATTTCGGGTGGGTGGAAATTGTTTCTTATGCCGTATTTGATGTCCGGGAAAAATAATAGGCGTTTCCACGACGGATCCATCCGGGCCCAAGGCGGAAGGCATGGGCTATAGCACACAAAAATTTGGGACTCGTGCGGATTTGCAGTTTTATGGCTGTAAAATGCCAAAGAATATAATGTGGTCATTTCGGGTGGGTGGAAATTGTTTCATATGCTGTATTTGATGTCCGGGACAAATAATAGGCGATTCCACGACGGATCCATCAGGGCCCAAGGCGGAAGGCAAGGGCTATAGCACACAAAAATTTGGGACTCGCGCGGATTTGCAGTTTTATGGATGTAAAATGCCAAAGAATATAATGTGGTCATTTCGGGTGGGTGGAAATTGTTTCTTATGCCGTATTTGATGTCCGGGAAAAATAATAGGCGTTTCCACGACGGATCCATCCGGGCCCAAGGCGGAAGGCATGGGCTATAGCACACAAAAATTTGGGACTCGCGCGGATTTGCAGTTTTATGGATGTAAAATGCCAAAGAATATAATGTGGTCATTTCGGGTGGGTGGAAATTGTTTCATATGCTGTATTTGATGTTCGGGACAAATAATAGGCGTTTCCACGACGGATCCATCCGGGCCCAAGGCGGAAGGCAAGGGCTATAGCACACAAAAATTTGGGACTCGTGCGGATTTGCAGTTTTATGGCTGTAAAATGCCAAAGAATATAATGTGGTCATTTCGGGTGGGTGGAAATTGTTTCTTATGCCGTATTTGATGTCCGGGACAAATAATAGGCGTTTCCACGACGGATCCATCCGGGCCCAAGGCGGAAGGCAAGGGCTATAGCACACAAAAATTTGGGACTCGTGCGGATTTGCAGTTTTATGGCTGTAAAATGCCAAAGAATATAATGTGGTCATTTCGGGTGGGTGGAAATTGTTTCATATGCCGTATTTGATGTCCGGGACAAATAATAGGCGATTCCACGACGGATCCATCCGGGCCCAAGGCGGAAGGCATGGGCTATAGCACACAAAAATTTGGGACTCGCGCGGATTTGCAGTTTTATGGATGTAAAATGCCAAAGAATATAATGTGGTCATTTCGGGTGGGTGGAAATTGTTTCATATGCTGTATTTGATGTTCGGGACAAATAATAGGCGATTCCACGACGGATCCATCCGGGCCCAAGGCGGAAGGCAAGGGCTATATCACACAAAAATTTGGGACTCGCGCGGATTTGCAGTTTTATGGATGTAAAATGCCAAAGAATATAATGTGGTCATTTCGGGTGGGTGGAAATTGTTTCTTATGCCGTATTTGATGTCCGGGACAAATAATAGGCGTTTCCACGACGGATCCATCCGGGCCCAAGGCGGAAGGCAAGGGCTATAGCACACAAAAATTTGGGACTCGCGCGGATTTGCAGTTTTATGGATGTAAAATGCCAAAGAATATAATGTGGTCATTTCGGGTGGGTGGAAATTGTTTCTTATGCCGTATATGATATCCGGGACAAATATTAGGCGTTTCCACGACGGATCCATCCGGGCCCAAGGCGGAAGGCAAGGGCTATAGCACACAAAAATTTGGGACTCGCGCGGATTTGCAGTTTTATGGATGTAAAATGCCAAAGAATATAATGTGGTCATTTCGGGTGGGTGGAAATTGTTTCTTATGCCGTATTTGATGTCCGGGAAAAATAATAGGCGTTTCCACGACGGATCCATCCGGGCCCAAGGCGGAAGGCATGGGCTATAGCACACAAAAATTTGGGACTCGTGCGGATTTGCAGTTTTATGGCTGTAAAATGCCAAAGAATATAATGTGGTCATTTCGGGTGGGTGGAAATTGTTTCATATGCTGTATTTGATGTCCGGGACAAATAATAGGCGATTCCACGACGGATCCATCAGGGCCCAAGGCGGAAGGCATGGGCTATAGCACACAAAAATTTGGGACTCGCGCGGATTTGCAGTTTTATGGATGTAAAATCCCAAAGAATATAATGTGGTCATTTCGGGTGGGTGGAAATTGTTTCATATGCTGTATTTGATGTCCGGGACAAATAATAGGCGATTCCACGACGGATCCATCAGGGCCCAAGGCGGAAGGCATGGGCTATAGCACACAAAAATTTGGGACTCGCGCGGATTTGCAGTTTTATGGATGTAAAATGCCAAAGAATATAATGTGGTCATTTCGGGTGGGTGGAAATTGTTTCATATGCTGTATTTGATGTCCGGGACAAATAATAGGCGATTCCACGACGGATCCATCAGGGCCCAAGGCGGAAGGCATGGGCTATAGCACACAAAAATTTGGGACTCGCGCGGATTTGCAGTTTTATGGATGTAAAATGCCAAAGAATATAATGTGGTCATTTCGGGTGGGTGGAAATTGTTTCATATGCTGTATTTGATGTTCGGGACAAATAATAGGCGATTCCACGACGGATCCATCAGGGCCCAAGGCGGAAGGCAAGGGCTATAGCACACAAAAATTTGGGACTCGTGCGGATTTGCAGTTTTATTGCTGTAAAATGCCAAAGAATATAATGTGGTCATTTCGGGTGGGTGGAAATTGTTTCTTATGCCGTATATGATATCCGGGACAAATATTAGGTGTTTCCACGACGGATCCATCCGGGCCCAAGGCGGAAGGCAAGGGCTATAGCACACAAAAATTTGGGACTCGCGCGGATTTGGAGTTTTATGGATGTAAAATGCCAAAGAATATAATGTGCTCATTTCGGGTGGGTGGAAATTGTTTCTTATGCCGTATTTGATATCCGGGACAAATATTAGGCGTTTCCACGACGGATCCATCCGGGCCCAAGGCGGAAGGCAAGGGCTATAGCACACAAAAATTTGGGACTCGCGCGGATTTGCAGTTTTATGGATGTAAAATGCCAAAGAATATAATGTGGTCATTTCGGGTGGGTGGAAATTGTTTCTTATGCCGTATTTGATGTCCGGGACAAATAATAGGCGTTTCCACGACGGATCCATCCGGGCCCAAGGCGGAAGGCATGGGCTATAGCACACAAAAATTTGGGACTCGCGCGAATTTGCAGTTTTATGGCTGTAAAATGCCAAAGAATATAATGTGCTCATTTCGGGTGGGTGCAAATTGTTTCTTATGCCGTATTTGATGTCCGGGATAAATAATAGGCGATTCCACGACGGATCCATCCGGGCCCAAGGCGGAAGGCAAGGGCTATAGCACACAAAAATTTGGGACTCGCGCGGATTTGCAGTTTTATGGATGTAAAATGCCAAAGAATATAATGTGGTCATTTCGGGTGGGTGGAAATTGTTTCATATGCTGTATTTGATGTTCGGGACAAATAATAGGCGATTCCACGACGGATCCATCAGGGCCCAAGGCGGAAGGCAAGGGCTATAGCACACAAAAATTTGGGACTCGCGCGGATTTGGAGTTTTATGGATGTAAAATGCCAAAGAATATAATGTGGTCATTTCGGGTGGGTGGAAATTGTTTCTTATGCCGTATTTGATATCCGGGACAAATATTAGGCGTTTCCACGACGGATCCATCCGGGCCCAAGGCGGAAGGCAAGGGCTATAGCACACAAAAATTTGGGACTCGCGCGGATTTGCAGTTTTATGGATGTAAAATGCCAAAGAATATAATGTGGTCATTTCGGGTGGGTGGAAATTGTTTCATATGCTGTATTTGATGTTCGGGACAAATAATAGGCGATTCCACGACGGATCCATCCGGGCCCAAGGCGGAAGGCAAGGGCTATATCACACAAAAATTTGGGACTCGCGCGGATTTGCAGTTTTATGGCTGTAAAATGCCAAAGAATATAATGTGGTCATTTCGGGTGGGTGGAAATTGTTTCTTATGCCGTATTTGATGTCCGGGACAAATAATAGGCGATTCCACGACGGATCCATCCGGGCCCAAGGCGGAAGGCATGGGCTATAGCACACAAAAATTTGGGACTCGCGCGGATTTGCAGTTTTATGGATGTAAAATGCCAAAGAATATAATGTGGTCATTTCGGGTGGGTGGAAATTGTTTCATATGCTGTATTTGATGTCCGGGACAAATAATAGGCGATTCCACGACGGATCCATCCGGGCCCAAGGCGGAAGGCATGGGCTATAGCACACAAAAATTTGGGACTCGCGCGGATTTGCAGTTTTATGGCTGTAAAATGCCAAAGAATATAATGTGGTCATTTCGGGTGGGTGGAAATTGTTTCATATGCTGTATTTGATGTCCGGGACAAATAATAGGCGATTCCACGACGGATCCATCCGGGCCCAAGGCGGAAGGCATGGGCTATAGCACACAAAAATTTGGGACTCGCGCGGATTTGCAGTTTTATGGATGTAAAATCCCAAAGAATATAATGTGGTCATTTCGGGTGGGTGGAAATTGTTTCATATGCTGTATTTGATGTCCGGGACAAATAATAGGCGATTCCACGACGGATCCATCCGGGCCCAAGGCGGAAGGCATGGGCTATAGCACACAAAAATTTGGGACTCGCGCGGATTTGCAGTTTTATGGATGTAAAATGCCAAAGAATATAATGTGGTCATTTCGGGTGGGTGGAAATTGTTTCATATGCTGTATTTGATGTTCGGGACAAATAATAGGCGTTTCCACGACGGATCCATCCGGGCCCAAGGCGGAAGGCATGGGATATAGCACACAAAAATTTGGGACTCGCGCGGATTTGCAGTTTTATGGATGTAAAATGCCAAAGAATATAATGTGGTCATTTCGGGTGGGTGGAAATTGTTTCATATGCTGTATTTGATGTTCGGGACAAATAATAGGCGTTTCCACGACGGATCCATCCGGGCCCAAGGCGGAAGGCATGGGCTATAGCACACAAAAATTTGGGACTCGCGCGGATTTGCAGTTTTATGGATGTAAAATGCCAAAGAATATAATGTGGTCATTTCGGGTGGGTGGAAATTGTTTCATATGCTGTATTTGATGTTCGGGACAAATAATAGGCGTTTCCACGACGGATCCATCCGGGCCCAAGGCGGAAGGCATGGGCTATAGCACACAAAAATTTGGGACTCGCGCGGATTTGCAGTTTTATGGATGTAAAATGCCAAAGAATATAATGTGGTCATTTCGGGTGGGTGGAAATTGTTTCTTATGCCGTATTTGATGTCCGGGACAAATAATAGGCGTTTCCACGACGGATCCATCCGGGCCCAAGGCGGAAGGCAAGGGCTATAGCACACAAAAATTTGGGACTCGTGCGGATTTGCAGTTTTATGGCTGTAAAATGCCAAAGAATATAATGTGGTCATTTCGGGTGGGTGGAAATTGTTTCTTATGCCGTATTTGATGTCCGGGACAAATAATAGGCGTTTCCACGACGGATCCATCCGGGCCCAAGGCGGAAGGCAAGGGCTATAGCACACAAAAATTTGGGACTCGTGCGGATTTGCAGTTTTATGGCTGTAAAATGCCAAAGAATATAATGTGGTCATTTCGGGTGGGTGGAAATTGTTTCATATGCTGTATTTGATGTCCGGGACAAATAATAGGCGATTCCACGACGGATCCATCCGGGCCCAAGGCGGAAGGCATGGGCTATAGCACACAAAAATTTGGGACTCGCGCGGATTTGCAGTTTTATGGATGTAAAATGCCAAAGAATATAATGTGGTCATTTCGGGTGGGTGGAAATTGTTTCATATGCTGTATTTGATGTCCGGGACAAATAATAGGCGTTTCCACGACGGATCCATCCGGGCCCAAGGCGGAAGGCATGGGATATAGCACACAAAAATTTGGGACTCGCGCGGATTTGCAGTTTTATGGATGTAAAATGCCAAAGAATATAATGTGGTCATTTCGGGTGGGTGGAAATTGTTTCTTATGCCGTATTTGATGTCCGGGACAAATAATAGGCGTTTCCACGATGGATCCATCCGGGCCCAAGGCGGAAGGCATGGGCTATAGCACACAAAAATTTGGGACTCGCGCGGATTTGCAGTTTTATGGATGTAAAATGCCAAAGAATATAATGTGGTCATTTCGGGTGGGTGGAAATTGTTTCATATGCTGTATTTGATGTTCGGGACAAATAATAGGCGATTCCACGACGGATCCATCCGGGCCCAAGGCGGAAGGCAAGGGCTATATCACACAAAAATTTGGGACTCGCGCGGATTTGCAGTTTTATGGCTGTAAAATGCCAAAGAATATAATGTGGTCATTTCGGGTGGGTGGAAATTGTTTCTTATGCCGTATTTGATGTCCGGGAAAAATAATAGGCGTTTCCACGACGGATCCATCCGGGCCCAAGGCGGAAGGCATGGGCTATAGCACACAAAAATTTGGGACTCGTGCGGATTTGCAGTTTTATGGCTGTAAAATGCCAAAGAATATAATGTGGTCATTTCGGGTGGGTGGAAATTGTTTCTTATGCCGTATTTGATGTCCGGGACAAATAATAGGCGTTTCCACGACGGATCCATCCGGGCCCAAGGCGGAAGGCAAGGGCTATAGCACACAAAAATTTGGGACTCGCGCGGATTTGCAGTTTTATGGATGTAAAATGCCAAAGAATATAATGTGGTCATTTCGGGTGGGTGGAAATTGTTTCATATGCTGTATTTGATGTTCGGGACAAATAATAGGCGATTCCACGACGGATCCATCCGGGCCCAAGGCGGAAGGCAAGGGCTATATCACACAAAAATTTGGGACTCGCGCGGATTTGCAGTTTTATGGCTGTAAAATGCCAAAGAATATAATGTGGTCATTTCGGGTGGGTGGAAATTGTTTCTTATGCCGTATTTGATGTCCGGGACAAATAATAGGCGTTTCCACGACGGATCCATCCGGGCCCAAGGCGGAAGGCAAGGGCTATAGCACACAAAAATTTGGGACTCGCGCGGATTTGCAGTTTTATGGATGTAAAATGCCAAAGAATATAATGTGGTCATTTCGGGTGGGTGGAAATTGTTTCTTATGCCGTATATGATATCCGGGACAAATATTAGGCGTTTCCACGACGGATCCATCCGGGCCCAAGGCGGAAGGCAAGGGCTATAGCACACAAAAATTTGGGACTCGCGCGGATTTGCAGTTTTATGGATGTAAAATGCCAAAGAATATAATGTGGTCATTTCGGGTGGGTGGAAATTGTTTCTTATGCCGTATTTGATGTCCGGGAAAAATAATAGGCGTTTCCACGACGGATCCATCCGGGCCCAAGGCGGAAGGCATGGGCTATAGCACACAAAAATTTGGGACTCGTGCGGATTTGCAGTTTTATGGCTGTAAAATGCCAAAGAATATAATGTGGTCATTTCGGGTGGGTGGAAATTGTTTCATATGCTGTATTTGATGTCCGGGACAAATAATAGGCGATTCCACGACGGATCCATCAGGGCCCAAGGCGGAAGGCAAGGGCTATAGCACACAAAAATTTGGGACTCGCGCGGATTTGCAGTTTTATGGATGTAAAATGCCAAAGAATATAATGTGGTCATTTCGGGTGGGTGGAAATTGTTTCATATGCTGTATTTGATGTTCGGGACAAATAATAGGCGATTCCACGACGGATCCATCAGGGCCCAAGGCGGAAGGCAAGGGCTATAGCACACAAAAATTTGGGACTCGTGCGGATTTGCAGTTTTATGGCTGTAAAATGCCAAAGAATATAATGTGGTCATTTCGGGTGGGTGGAAATTGTTTCTTATGCCGTATATGATATCCGGGACAAATATTAGGCGTTTCCACGACGGATCCATCCGGGCCCAAGGCGGAAGGCAAGGGCTATAGCACACAAAAATTTGGGACTCGCGCGGATTTGCAGTTTTATGGATGTAAAATGCCAAAGAATATAATGTGGTCATTTCGGGTGGGTGGAAATTGTTTCTTATGCCGTATTTGATGTCCGGGACAAATAATAGGCGTTTCCACGATGGATCCATCCGGGCCCAAGGCGGAAGGCATGGGCTATAGCACACAAAAATTTGGGACTCGCGCGGATTTGCAGTTTTATGGATGTAAAATGCCAAAGAATATAATGTGGTCATTTCGGGTGGGTGGAAATTGTTTCATATGCTGTATTTGATGTTCGGGACAAATAATAGGCGATTCCACGACGGATCCATCCGGGCCCAAGGCGGAAGGCAAGGGCTATATCACACAAAAATTTGGGACTCGCGCGGATTTGCAGTTTTATGGCTGTAAAATGCCAAAGAATATAATGTGGTCATTTCGGGTGGGTGGAAATTGTTTCTTATGCCGTATTTGATGTCCGGGACAAATAATAGGCGTTTCCACGACGGATCCATCCGGGCCCAAGGCGGAAGGCAAGGGCTATAGCACACAAAAATTTGGGACTCGCGCGGATTTGCAGTTTTATGGATGTAAAATGCCAAAGAATATAATGTGGTCATTTCGGGTGGGTGGAAATTGTTTCTTATGCCGTATATGATATCCGGGACAAATATTAGGCGTTTCCACGACGGATCCATCCGGGCCCAAGGCGGAAGGCAAGGGCTATAGCACACAAAAATTTGGGACTCGCGCGGATTTGCAGTTTTATGGATGTAAAATGCCAAAGAATATAATGTGGTCATTTCGGGTGGGTGGAAATTGTTTCTTATGCCGTATTTGATGTCCGGGAAAAATAATAGGCGTTTCCACGACGGATCCATCCGGGCCCAAGGCGGAAGGCATGGGCTATAGCACACAAAAATTTGGGACTCGTGCGGATTTGCAGTTTTATGGCTGTAAAATGCCAAAGAATATAATGTGGTCATTTCGGGTGGGTGGAAATTGTTTCATATGCTGTATTTGATGTCCGGGACAAATAATAGGCGATTCCACGACGGATCCATCAGGGCCCAAGGCGGAAGGCAAGGGCTATAGCACACAAAAATTTGGGACTCGCGCGGATTTGCAGTTTTATGGATGTAAAATGCCAAAGAATATAATGTGGTCATTTCGGGTGGGTGGAAATTGTTTCTTATGCCGTATTTGATGTCCGGGAAAAATAATAGGCGTTTCCACGACGGATCCATCCGGGCCCAAGGCGGAAGGCATGGGCTATAGCACACAAAAATTTGGGACTCGTGCGGATTTGCAGTTTTATGGCTGTAAAATGCCAAAGAATATAATGTGGTCATTTCGGGTGGGTGGAAATTGTTTCATATGCTGTATTTGATGTCCGGGACAAATAATAGGCGATTCCACGACGGATCCATCAGGGCCCAAGGCGGAAGGCAAGGGCTATAGCACACAAAAATTTGGGACTCGCGCGGATTTGCAGTTTTATGGATGTAAAATGCCAAAGAATATAATGTGGTCATTTCGGGTGGGTGGAAATTGTTTCTTATGCCGTATTTGATGTCCGGGAAAAATAATAGGCGTTTCCACGACGGATCCATCCGGGCCCAAGGCGGAAGGCATGGGCTATAGCACACAAAAATTTGGGACTCGCGCGGATTTGCAGTTTTATGGATGTAAAATGCCAAAGAATATAATGTGGTCATTTCGGGTGGGTGGAAATTGTTTCATATGCTGTATTTGATGTTCGGGACAAATAATAGGCGTTTCCACGACGGATCCATCCGGGCCCAAGGCGGAAGGCAAGGGCTATAGCACACAAAAATTTGGGACTCGTGCGGATTTGCAGTTTTATGGCTGTAAAATGCCAAAGAATATAATGTGGTCATTTCGGGTGGGTGGAAATTGTTTCATATGCCGTATTTGATGTCCGGGACAAATAATAGGCGATTCCACGACGGATCCATCCGGGCCCAAGGCGGAAGGCATGGGCTATAGCACACAAAAATTTGGGACTCGCGCGGATTTGCAGTTTTATGGATGTAAAATGCCAAAGAATATAATGTGGTCATTTCGGGTGGGTGGAAATTGTTTCATATGCTGTATTTGATGTTCGGGACAAATAATAGGCGATTCCACGACGGATCCATCCGGGCCCAAGGCGGAAGGCAAGGGCTATATCACACAAAAATTTGGGACTCGCGCGGATTTGCAGTTTTATGGATGTAAAATGCCAAAGAATATAATGTGGTCATTTCGGGTGGGTGGAAATTGTTTCTTATGCCGTATTTGATGTCCGGGACAAATAATAGGCGTTTCCACGACGGATCCATCCGGGCCCAAGGCGGAAGGCAAGGGCTATAGCACACAAAAATTTGGGACTCGCGCGGATTTGCAGTTTTATGGATGTAAAATGCCAAAGAATATAATGTGGTCATTTCGGGTGGGTGGAAATTGTTTCTTATGCCGTATATGATATCCGGGACAAATATTAGGCGTTTCCACGACGGATCCATCCGGGCCCAAGGCGGAAGGCAAGGGCTATAGCACACAAAAATTTGGGACTCGCGCGGATTTGCAGTTTTATGGATGTAAAATGCCAAAGAATATAATGTGGTCATTTCGGGTGGGTGGAAATTGTTTCTTATGCCGTATTTGATGTCCGGGAAAAATAATAGGCGTTTCCACGACGGATCCATCCGGGCCCAAGGCGGAAGGCATGGGCTATAGCACACAAAAATTTGGGACTCGCGCGGATTTGCAGTTTTATGGATGTAAAATGCCAAAGAATATAATGTGGTCATTTCGGGTGGGTGGAAATTGTTTCATATGCTGTATTTGATGTTCGGGACAAATAATAGGCGATTCCACGACGGATCCATCCGGGCCCAAGGCGGAAGGCAAGGGCTATATCACACAAAAATTTGGGACTCGCGCGGATTTGCAGTTTTATGGATGTAAAATGCCAAAGAATATAATGTGGTCATTTCGGGTGGGTGGAAATTGTTTCTTATGCCGTATTTGATGTCCGGGACAAATAATAGGCGTTTCCACGACGGATCCATCCGGGCCCAAGGCGGAAGGCAAGGGCTATAGCACACAAAAATTTGGGACTCGCGCGGATTTGCAGTTTTATGGATGTAAAATGCCAAAGAATATAATGTGGTCATTTCGGGTGGGTGGAAATTGTTTCTTATGCCGTATATGATATCCGGGACAAATATTAGGCGTTTCCACGACGGATCCATCCGGGCCCAAGGCGGAAGGCAAGGGCTATAGCACACAAAAATTTGGGACTCGCGCGGATTTGCAGTTTTATGGATGTAAAATGCCAAAGAATATAATGTGGTCATTTCGGGTGGGTGGAAATTGTTTCTTATGCCGTATTTGATGTCCGGGAAAAATAATAGGCGTTTCCACGACGGATCCATCCGGGCCCAAGGCGGAAGGCATGGGCTATAGCACACAAAAATTTGGGACTCGTGCGGATTTGCAGTTTTATGGCTGTAAAATGCCAAAGAATATAATGTGGTCATTTCGGGTGGGTGGAAATTGTTTCATATGCTGTATTTGATGTCCGGGACAAATAATAGGCGATTCCACGACGGATCCATCAGGGCCCAAGGCGGAAGGCATGGGCTATAGCACACAAAAATTTGGGACTCGCGCGGATTTGCAGTTTTATGGATGTAAAATCCCAAAGAATATAATGTGGTCATTTCGGGTGGGTGGAAATTGTTTCATATGCTGTATTTGATGTCCGGGACAAATAATAGGCGATTCCACGACGGATCCATCAGGGCCCAAGGCGGAAGGCATGGGCTATAGCACACAAAAATTTGGGACTCGCGCGGATTTGCAGTTTTATGGATGTAAAATGCCAAAGAATATAATGTGGTCATTTCGGGTGGGTGGAAATTGTTTCATATGCTGTATTTGATGTCCGGGACAAATAATAGGCGATTCCACGACGGATCCATCAGGGCCCAAGGCGGAAGGCATGGGCTATAGCACACAAAAATTTGGGACTCGCGCGGATTTGCAGTTTTATGGATGTAAAATGCCAAAGAATATAATGTGGTCATTTCGGGTGGGTGGAAATTGTTTCATATGCTGTATTTGATGTTCGGGACAAATAATAGGCGATTCCACGACGGATCCATCAGGGCCCAAGGCGGAAGGCAAGGGCTATAGCACACAAAAATTTGGGACTCGTGCGGATTTGCAGTTTTATTGCTGTAAAATGCCAAAGAATATAATGTGGTCATTTCGGGTGGGTGGAAATTGTTTCTTATGCCGTATATGATATCCGGGACAAATATTAGGTGTTTCCACGACGGATCCATCCGGGCCCAAGGCGGAAGGCAAGGGCTATAGCACACAAAAATTTGGGACTCGCGCGGATTTGGAGTTTTATGGATGTAAAATGCCAAAGAATATAATGTGCTCATTTCGGGTGGGTGGAAATTGTTTCTTATGCCGTATTTGATATCCGGGACAAATATTAGGCGTTTCCACGACGGATCCATCCGGGCCCAAGGCGGAAGGCAAGGGCTATAGCACACAAAAATTTGGGACTCGCGCGGATTTGCAGTTTTATGGATGTAAAATGCCAAAGAATATAATGTGGTCATTTCGGGTGGGTGGAAATTGTTTCTTATGCCGTATTTGATGTCCGGGACAAATAATAGGCGTTTCCACGACGGATCCATCCGGGCCCAAGGCGGAAGGCATGGGCTATAGCACACAAAAATTTGGGACTCGCGCGAATTTGCAGTTTTATGGCTGTAAAATGCCAAAGAATATAATGTGCTCATTTCGGGTGGGTGCAAATTGTTTCTTATGCCGTATTTGATGTCCGGGATAAATAATAGGCGATTCCACGACGGATCCATCCGGGCCCAAGGCGGAAGGCAAGGGCTATAGCACACAAAAATTTGGGACTCGCGCGGATTTGCAGTTTTATGGATGTAAAATGCCAAAGAATATAATGTGGTCATTTCGGGTGGGTGGAAATTGTTTCATATGCTGTATTTGATGTTCGGGACAAATAATAGGCGATTCCACGACGGATCCATCAGGCCCAAAGGCGGAAGGCAAGGGCTATAGCACACAAAAATTTGGGACTCGCGCGGATTTGGAGTTTTATGGATGTAAAATGCCAAAGAATATAATGTGGTCATTTCGGGTGGGTGGAAATTGTTTCTTATGCCGTATTTGATATCCGGGACAAATATTAGGCGTTTCCACGACGGATCCATCCGGGCCCAAGGCGGAAGGCAAGGGCTATAGCACACAAAAATTTGGGACTCGCGCGGATTTGCAGTTTTATGGATGTAAAATGCCAAAGAATATAATGTGGTCATTTCGGGTGGGTGGAAATTGTTTCTTATGCCGTATTTGATGTCCGGGACAAATAATAGGCGTTTCCACGACGGATCCATCCGGGCCCAAGGCGGAAGGCAAGGGCTATAGCACACAAAAATTTGGGACTCGCGCGGATTTGGAGTTTTATGGATGTAAAATGCCAAAGAATATAATGTGCTCATTTCGGGTGGGTGGAAATTGTTTCTTATGCCGTATTTGATATCCGGGACAAATATTAGGCGTTTCCACGACGGATCCATCCGGGCCCAAGGCGGAAGGCAAGGGCTATAGCACACAAAAATTTGGGACTCGCGCGGATTTGCAGTTTTATGGATGTAAAATGCCAAAGAATATAATGTGGTCATTTCGGGTGGGTGGAAATTGTTTCTTATGCCGTATTTGATGTCCGGGACAAATAATAGGCGTTTCCACGACGGATCCATCCGGGCCCAAGGCGGAAGGCATGGGCTATAGCACACAAAAATTTGGGACTCGCGCGAATTTGCAGTTTTATGGCTGTAAAATGCCAAAGAATATAATGTGCTCATTTCGGGTGGGTGGAAATTGTTTCTTATGCCGTATTTGATGTCCGGGACAAATAATAGGCGATTCCACGACGGATCCATCCGGGCCCAAGGCGGAAGGCAAGGGCTATAGCACACAAAAATTTGGGACTCGCGCGGATTTGCAGTTTTATGGATGTAAAATGCCAAAGAATATAATGTGGTCATTTCGGGTGGGTGGAAATTGTTTCATATGCTGTATTTGATGTTCGGGACAAATAATAGGCGATTCCACGACGGATCCATCAGGGCCCAAGGCGGAAGGCAAGGGCTATAGCACACAAAAATTTGGGACTCGCGCGGATTTGGAGTTTTATGGATGTAAAATGCCAAAGAATATAATGTGGTCATTTCGGGTGGGTGGAAATTGTTTCTTATGCCGTATTTGATATCCGGGACAAATATTAGGCGTTTCCACGACGGATCCATCCGGGCCCAAGGCGGAAGGCAAGGGCTATAGCACACAAAAATTTGGGACTCGCGCGGATTTGCAGTTTTATGGATGTAAAATGCCAAAGAATATAATGTGGTCATTTCGGGTGGGTGGAAATTGTTTCTTATGCCGTATTTGATGTCCGGGACAAATAATAGGCGTTTCCACGACGGATCCATCCGGGCCCAAGGCGGAAGGCATGGGCTATAGCACACAAAAATTTGGGACTCGCGCGAATTTGCAGTTTTATGGCTGTAAAATGCCAAAGAATATAATGTGCTCATTTCGGGTGGGTGGAAATTGTTTCTTATGCCGTATTTGATGTCCGGGACAAATAATAGGCGATTCCACGACGGATCCATCCGGGCCCAAGGCGGAAGGCAAGGGCTATAGCACACAAAAATTTGGGACTCGCGCGGATTTGCAGTTTTATGGATGTAAAATGCCAAAGAATATAATGTGCTCATTTCGGGTGGGTGGAAATTGTTTCTTATGCCGTATTTGATGTCCGGGACAAATAATAGGCGATTCCACGACGGATCCATCCGGGCCCAAGGCGGAAGGCAAGGGCTATAGCACACAAAAATTTGGGACTCGCGCGGATTTGCAGTTTTATGGCTGTAAAATGCCAAAGAATATAATGTGGTCATTTCGGGTGGGTGGAAATTGTTTCTTATGCCGTATTTGATGTCCGGGACAATCCGAAAATTGAGAACTAAGGAAATTGCCTCTGTAAAAGTGTTATGGAGGAACCAGCAGGTTGAGGAAGCCACTTGGAAAACCGAGGAAGAAATGAGAAAGAAGTACCCACATTTGTTTGAATAGTTATGTAATAGCTTTCATGCATTTGGTTCTTGTAAACTCTTATCTTTTGATTTGATCTATGTTAAACTATTCCATTTTGACTATGTATGTTGCCTATGCGGCCATAGTTGGTGTTGAACAAGTTATGTTATGTCTATGGAACATGTATATACTGTTAGGATATGTATCTGGGGTCCTCTGACAGGTGGATAGTCCTAGTTACAAAAGAAACTCTGGCGAAATTTCCGGAAAATCTAAGGAGTTAGCCAAATTTGGGGCTGATGATATATTTCATAATGTGAAAAAGCAAAAATTACATAAGGATGGCTAATGGATGAAACTTGATCCTCATTCGAGGACGAATGATCTTAAGCGGGGGAGAATGTAAAGCCCCAGAAAAAATATTTGCTTAGTAATTTAAGATTTTGTGGTGCCAAGGTAGGCCAAATATTTTATCTTGCATGCCAATGAGGATTAAGGATATTATGGATATCAATTGGATATGTTATGAAGTGTATAAGTCATATTAGAGGTGAATTGGGATCTAAGGAGAGGCCTAAGTCTAAGCCTAGTTAGAAAAGTTTCATATTAGACGAAATCTGTAAATGAGTGCGCACAATATCTCACTTTAAACGATCATATCTCCAGTTATATAAGGATTTGTGTGATGCATAATATATCAAATTAAATCTCTTTGAGTCTAGTTTCCAACGCAACAAACCGTTCGTCGTTTGGAGTTGTATACGGAAAGTTAAGACCATTATACTAGGCAGGTGTCTCTAGCGCGAACATTAGCGCGAAGTCGCGCATTATGCTGAGTATTCTGCCTCCCGCGCGCGAACATAGCGCGAGCTCGCGCGCTTGGAAGGTTTTTAAATATCCTAAAGACCGGAAATAAGAGCATTTGAGTCATTTCTCAAGCTTAGGGCTTCCTCTACACCCCAACTCGACCAAGGCATCCAATTGCACACCTAAGGTGAGTTTTTAAGTGTGTTTTCATGGTGATTTCACTTCTCAATCACTAGTTACAACATGATTTTGATTGGGTTTCATAGGGTTTCTTCAAAATCTCAAGAACACCCCAAATTTGTCTTTCAAGATTTGGTCTACAAGAGGTAATCCTACACCTTAGACTTACATATATGGAGTTATTATGGAAATATGAGTATGGATTAAGTATTGTAACTCATGGGATGGGGATTGGAAGTCATAGGTGCCTAACCTAGGTTGTGTTGGTATTGTAGAGATTGTGAGGTGGGTTATTGGGGTATGATTCTTGGGGTAATAGTATTATGTATACATGCATGTACAAATTAGGTTTGTGGGAAGATTGATGAATATAAATAAGTAAAGATTGGGTTGGGGAAAGAAGAAAATCTTGTTAAAAGAGATTTGAAATCAAGATGCACAACTAGTAATTGATAAAATTCTCAAATGAGCTAGAATTATGAATATCTTCCTAATTTGTGTTCAAATTTTGTTATGTCTCAAAATAGATTGAAGTTGCTAGAATTTCCGGAATATCGTAGTAATTAAAGGAAAGATCAAGAAAGGTATGTATGGCTAACTTTGACCTTTGTAAAGTCACTTTGTTTGGTGTACGAATATTTGGTATGTGATATCTACGTGGATTATTTGTGGAATTCTTGTGATTGGTATGATTTGATTGTTCGTGGTTAAGTCTCCCGATATAATGGTGTACGTAATTGGCAATAAACCAAATGTGTGATTGTGAATGTGTTATGTGGTAAAATTTGAGAAACAAATGATGGAAGGAAATCGTAAATGATGCAGTTGGAACAACTGTGGTAATAACATATATGGCTTGTATTGGCAATTATCGCGGTGACATAAAAAGCATATGAGTTGTGGAATATGATGGAAATAGTATTGACGGCTATGGAAATTCTTTGAGAATTGTTGTTGTTGTTCTTTGTGAATTGTTGTTGTTGTTGTTGTGTTGTTTGTGAATTGTGATTGTTCGGTGGGATCGGGTTGCGCGCCGCAACAAAAGTAATAAGGTGTGGGTTGTGGTGATAAGGGTGGTCGAGGTAATAAGGGTGGCCGAGGTAATAATGGTGGAAAAGTGATCGAAATCACTATTGAAATGAAAATATGAGAAAATTGTGAAATCATTGATGTGAAAATGTTGAAGGGGAAATGGAGAGATTGTAACTTGTTTGGCTTGATGGTTTTTTTTCATGTGTATTTGATTGTTGGTTCCATTACTACTTGTTACTTGTGTATGATTTGAGTTTACTTAGGGCAAGTTTGTTCATACATACCAGTACAATTCAAATGTGCTGACGTCCCTTTTGCCGGGTGCGCTACATTCGTGTTATGATTGTAGGTAGATCCATAGCAAGTACTCCTGTCCACCGACCGTAGCTCCCCTTCACTTTCCGCCAAAAGCATTGGTGAGCCCTTTTCCTCCCGGGGCCTTGCGTGGCTCATGCCGCTTTTTATTTCGGAGTCTTGTTTTGGTTTTTGGTGTAAGGTATAACCGGAGCCTTGTTACCGGCAAGTATTGTATCACTCTTTTGTATCCCTAGAGGATCCGTAGACAGGAAATGTGGGTTATGTACTTATGTATTTTGGGCAGTATAACTTGTAAACCACGCTAAGTAACTATGTATGCTATGTAAATCTCGTAAGAATGTGTTTAAATTTATAAATGGCTATTTCACTTGGTTAATGGGAAATGAAAACGTGGGGTAACACGTGGAATAGGAAAGGCACCCAGGTCTGCTTGGCTGGGGCTGTCCGGTCGAGCGCCGGTCGCGCCCCTCGGTTTTGGGGCGTGACAGTTCGGCTCAGGTTCGGAAAGGATTTGGTAAGGTTTGAGACACTTAGTCTCTTTTGAGGAAGTTTAAGTTGGAAAAGTCAACCGGATATTGACTTATGTGTTAGAGGGATCAAATTTGAGTTCTGATGGTTCAGATAGGTTGGGGAGGTGATTTGAGACTTAGAAGCGTGATCAGAATGTGTTTTGGAGTTCCGGTGTAGATTTAGGCTTGAATTGGCGAAATTAGATTTTTGGCGTTTTTCGGTTGATAGGTGGGATTTTGATATAGGGGTCGGAATGGAATTCCGAGAGTTGCAGTAGTTCCGTTGCGTCATTTGGGATATGTGTGCATATTTTCAGGTCATTCGGACGTGGTTTGGTTGGTTTTTTTATCAAAAGCGTAATTCGGAAGATTTTGGAAACTTAGGCTTGAATCCGATGTATTTTGGTTGATTCAATATTGTTTGAGGTGTTTTGAATAAGGTTTTGGGATATGTTCGTGCTTTTGGTTGAGGTCCAGGGGGCCTCAGGGTGATTTCGGATGGTTGACGGAGAGTTTAGAATTTTTTGTGAAGCTGCAGATTTTCTGCTTCTGGTGTTTCCGCACCTGCAGATTGGGGACCCAGGTGCGATGCCACAGATGCAAGGGAGAAGTCCGCAGAAGCGGAAAGGGCCTGGGAAGACTGGAGCTGCATAAGCGGTTGAGGAGCCGCACCTACGATGGTGCAGGTGCGAACAATGTATCGCAGAAGCGGTTTTGGGTGACTTAAGTGAAAACTGCAGAAGCGGTTCAAGGACCGCAAATGCGATACCGCAGAAGTGGGAACTGGGCTGCAGATGCGAAATCCCTGGGCCAGAAAGTATAAATTGTTTCCTTCGCGATTTTTGAACTATTACACCATTTCTAAGTCGGCTTTGGAGCTTTTTGGACGATTTTGAAGAATGATTTTAAGAGGACTTCATTGAGGTAGGGATTGTGGACCTAAAACTCGTTCCTATGTTATTATTTCACGGATTAGAGCTATAGTTAATGGAATTTAATGGTTAAAATTGGGGAAACTAGGGCTTGGTATTAGAGACCTAGACTTGAGAATTTGAGAGACCATTTGCAGTCGGATTTTGGTACTTTTGATATGTATGAACTCGTGGGGAGATGAGGAATCTATTGACGTGAATTTTATCGAATTCCGAGACGTGGGCCTGGAGGTCGGGTTTTGATAATTTCGGGATTTATGCTATAAATTGATTATTTTCGCTTGGTCTTCGTTCCCTTAGCATATTTTGACATCGTGATTCTGATTTTGGATTGATTCAACGCGAGTGGAGGCCGATTCGAGGGGCAAAGGCGTCGCGGGCTAGAGATTTGACCAGATTGAGGTGAGTAATGATTGTAAATGATATTCTGAGGGTATGAAACCCCAGATTGCACATCGGTGTGCTATATTGAGGTGACACACATGCTAGATGACGAGCGTGGGGTCGTGCACTATTGGGGATTGTGACTTAGTCCATCTCGAATGACTATTTTACCACATTTTTGACTGAAAACTATTTGCTATCATCATGTTTTGGGCTGAATGCCATATTTGGGCCTCGTGCCAACTATTTGAATCCTTAGGGGATTTTTACTGATATTTCCTCACTATTTGACTTTATACTTGAACTCAGTCATGCTATATTCTACTATTTTCATAACTCAACCATGTTTACTCTATTATAACACTTAAGTGATATTTTAAATGATATTGTGGGTTGAGCATCATGTTTTACTGTTGCTCGAGTGGCTTGCGAGATTCTGACTGAGCAAGGCCGAGGGCCTATGTTGTGAGGAAACACTGATTATGATTATGAGGTCGAGGGCTTGAGATTTGTACGCCACGATGTGTCTTATTGATATGAGGCCGAGAGCGTAGTGATGATGCCATGAGATGGCTTGATATTGCGCTTGGGCCGTAAAGGGCCCCTCCAAGAGTCTGCACACCCTAGTGAGCGCAGGTACCCAATGTGATGTGAGAGATAGCCCGAGGGGCTGGTGTTGTTCTATGATATTTCCCAAGGGGCTATCATTTATGTGTTTATCTTTTCTATCTGCCTGTCATTTGCTTGCTTAATTGTTAAAAAGGCTTTTTATGAAGTTTTAAACTGAACTCAGTAATTTTGCACATCTTTACTTCTTCACTATTTTACTGGGTTTTACTGCTTCCTTATAGTCTATAATGTGCTTTACGTGGTTTCTTGCTTTCAGTCTTTATTTATGATTATTACTCACTGAGTTGGAGTACTCACTTTACTCCCTGCACCCCATGTGCAGATTCAGGCGTTGCTGATCCTGCTAGTGAGGGTTGAGAGCTCCCGACAGATTTCGGAGTTCATGAGGTAGCTGCTTGGCGTTTGTAGTCCCGTGTTTCTCCCCCTTTATCTCATTTCTTTTCCCTTATTAGTGACTTTGTAATAGTTTTGTAGACTTCTCAGACTTGTACTAGAATTTATAGATGCTCATGACTAGTGACACCCCGGTATCGGGCTGTGTTGGTTTTGTATTCCACAAATTATATTATTCACCGTATTTTGGAGTTTTATTATGTTTAATGACTTAATTCTTGTTTTTGAATTGCTTAAAACTGAAATGGCATAGAGTCAGTTGGCCTTGTCTTCACGAGAGGCGCCATCACGATCGGGTCCGGGTTTAGGATCGTGACACTAAGAAATGCGGGAACTATCTATGTATGGTGAAATCAGGTACCTCAATTTAGTAGGATCGAGGTGTCACACTGAGGGTAAAAATCCGATAAAGACCAAGCCCGAGCTCGAAGGAAGAATAAGAGGCTCGAAGACCTAAAGTTTCGAGGAATATCGGAGCCAAATATGACCTACTCCGAGATAGTGCCATTGTGAGTTTGCTACAGAAGTACAAGATTCTTGCCACGTCCCCAAGATCATGTCGCAAATTCCGGAATAGACTTGTACGAATTAGTAAAAATCCGTACCAGGTGGTTATACAACTGCCCTAATAAGATTCTTTACTATAAATAGAAATGTACCTTATTTAGGTCTCCCATCCTATATAAAGGGGACCCCAATCATTTGTAAACATCATCTAATCATTGGCAAAGAATATACTATCTTAATTTTTTGCTTGTTGTTCTTCAGAATTGTCCTTTAGCTTTATTATTCTTGCTTTATTGTTCTTGACTCATCTCGAGGTCGCCAGAACTCGAGGTCGATACTGCCTACTAACTTATCTACTGGTTTGGCCTTGCTTATTCACTTCATCTATACTTCATATTTCTTGATTATTAATTGGTATTGAACTAAATCATGTATCTTTAAAACCTCAAATAAAATTTAATTGTTACTCATATTTTCGAGGTAAACACCCATAATGGAACCTCGTTAACATACGTGTGACACTTTAATTACATTATTAAGCTAGTAATTAGTAAATTACAGTTTTATCATAACATAATATTACTTATTATATTCCACTAGTCAACATAGATGATCTGAAAAGTCTCAAAAATGGGGTTTAACACCAAATTCGTGAGTTCCTGAAATCATCAAGGACAAGGATGAAGCTTTGGAAGCTCCAAGAAGGTCATTTTAAAATCCCAAGCTAAAGAATTGCAAACTATTTAACCAGAAAATAGGAATTTAGGTCAAAGCCTATTTTTAGAAGTACTAGGATTACTGATAACCAAGAAAAGGAATATTTTTGCAATGAGAAAGAAAAATTAGAGTATGAAATAGCAAAGCAATCAGTATAAAGAAAAAGTAAATAATTGTATTCCAGTAATAATCAGAATGTTTCCATACAAATGTTTATATAGCTACCTCTAAGTACGACGTCTTTTCCCCTTTATGATCGAGTCATTATGAGCATTAATGATATTAATAAAACGCTATAATTCATAATCGTAACTATTTCGTCAAGATTCTATAACGCTTGTTATCATTCATGCCCATTAATTGAAGATCAATGAACCTGCCCTTCATTATCGTTTTGGTTCATTCCACCAGTGCTTCTTCAAATCGCTAAAGAGACTAGAGCAACCGTTCCTTTTTTTTTCTTGGATGTTTTGCTCGTGCCTATTAAGACTCACATATTCTTTAATACTCTTCTCCAGCTGTTACTTTTCTAGTGATCTGCATGTCAGCCACATAATTAATTCCAAGTGTAATATTTATTTTCCCCAATACACATAGTCCCCCCATTTGCCAATTATTCCGCAATTGAATATTTGGGAAGTGGAACTCATTTATGGCGGGATTTTTGCCGTCGGTTCCCACGTACCATTATAGCTTCTTCTGAACTGATGCATTGTATGTCACTTTCATTTAGTGTTTGAGACACGCTGCAATCATCGATTGGCTCTACAACTCTTCAGCGGATTTTAGGGCTTTTTTACGGCTACATCAATTACGAAGTGACAGTTTTCATAATGACGTCTCCATCATTATATTTTTTGTATGACAGTTGCTTCTGCATATAAATACATCCTTTGCCTTTACTTTCACGAAAAAATGTTCTTCAGTATCCTTTATTCACATCTTGTTATTATTCTTCAATACGTTCCACTTCTTTATACAACTATATCTTCTTCAAATCCCGATCCTCGAAAAGTCCTCATTCTAGACGAACTTCCCCCTTCTTCTGCTCCTACTAGAAGTAGGAGAGATGGTAGGTTGCATAGTTTAGGGTTAGTTTCAGTACAAGGTTCTTCTTCTCAACCTAGTTCTACTTCTCCATCATCTTCTAGAACTAGGGCTTCTTTTTCACATAGATCTTCTGATCAAAATAAAGATTCTAGTGAACCAATTCGTGAAGCTTTAGTTGATGAGATCATCCCTGCTGAACTTTCCTTCTATTCTAATAGAGAATCGATTAGGAATCAAGTTAGTTCTATGACTTCTCTTTATGGTGCTAATGTTTACCCCTCCAAAATTACTGAGGGTTTGATTTCTGTTGTACGTAGAGACTGTCATTCGAAATTTGATTTTCCAATTCTGGTCCCCAATGAAAAAGGATCACTTCCTTTAAAGCTGGCTTTTCTTTAGTGTATACATATACCTTAACATTAGGTTTTAGGTCTCCTATTGACCCCTTAATCGTTGAATTTTGCCATTTCTTTGATGTGTGTTTAGGACTGATTGGCCCTATTGTATGAAGGGGTGTGGCATGCCTTAGGTATTTGGAAAATCTGGCTCAGTTACCCTTCACCTTTTATCATCTAATCCATCTCTACTCTCCCAAGTTATTCCGTCATGGGATTTTTACTCTCGTGGCAAGAAATAAGAGAGTTTTGGTTAGCCCTGAGGATGATAAAGATCGTGGCTGGTATGCTCGATTTATTACCGCCCCCACAAGTAGGTTAGTAGGTGAAGAGAACATGCCCTTCCCTAATACGTGGAACTTTGCACGTAAGTTTTTCTTTCAATATTTACTTCTCCTATTTTTTTTAAGAAGCTTGTACTTCTCGTAACTGTTTTACTTTTTTCTTTCATTAACCATGAGAACTGTTGAGGAGATTCCTGATTTTTGTGGTTGGGTAGAAAAATTGTTTACAATTTCTCCTATGGAATTAAGGTCTTGAAAGTACCTTTCAAATAGATTTGGATGGAAAGTTAAGACTCATAGTAACTTTCTCTTTCACCTTCTTCTTTATTTTCGTTCTTTTCTTAGAACTTGTTAACCCTTTTCTTTATTAAGGTTTCCTATTCGGGGTGTGAGTGCTGAATCAATTACTGCCTCAAGGCTCTCACTAGAAATATCTCAGGAAATAATTTTGAGTTCCTCACCAAAAAGAAAAGCTGATAGGCCATAGGATTCCGAAGATGAAGAGGAGAGGGATGAAGGCTTATTGGTTCGTAAGCCACGAGCCAGAAAACTGGTCATTTCTGATGACGAAGCTACTCCTACTCCACGTCCTATTTTTATGTTTGAGCCTAAAAGTGCTACTTTAGTGAGTTCTGATGAAGAGACGTCTGCAGCACCCCATGAATCTACAGAACACCTCTTTCCTCGTGGATTTGGTGATGAAAACTTTGGCTTAATTTCTAAGGAGCCGCCTCTTGCCTCTTTTCCTATGTCTGCTTCAATGGAACCTCAGTTTCCTGGTCCTACTGTTGCAGCTGCGACTTCGCTCGTGGATATTTTGACTTCTACGACCTTTCCTACTGCCACAACTTCTCGTGCTAAAATTGGTTCTTCTATTGGAAGTAAGGCAATGAAAAAAGTTACCATTGAGATTCCCACAGATGGTAACCTTTTGATGAAATCAAGCCAGGTTGACATGTGGTTGAAACCACTGATAGGCCCATTTGAGAAGTCTAAACTGGAAAGTCGTAGCTCTCTAACTTGGATGAATGATATTGTGCATTCATCCTTGAAGGTATAAACCTCGCCTTTTTATCTTATGTGATTTTTCTTTTATTAGTATCACATTTCTTTTTTTCACTATGTAGATCAAAATCATCGGTACGGAGATGATGAAAAGGATCGTCCATACGGAGCAGCTAATGCATGACTATCATACCAAGGTAGATAATTAGAAAGAGTAGTAGGAGAATCTTCAACTTGAAATGGAGGTTTTAGAGGAACACAAGTGTACTTTGGAGCAGCAAGTAAAGTTTTTGGCAGGAGAACTAGCGGTTGAGAGAGCCTCTTCTAATCAGGCGGACAAAGACAAGAACCTTCTTGAGTCTTCATTTGCTGAACAACTTTTTAAAGCCATTGAAGATATCAGAGATCTGAAGGACCTATTGAATCAGAAAGAAGTTCACACTGGTGAACTTGTTCAAATGCTCACCCAAGCTCAAGATGATCTCCGAGTGTCTTCTGACAAAGTTCGATTTTTGGAGAACTCACATGCCCCTTTACATGCTTCTTATGATGTTTCCTTAACTGAGAAGGAAAAACTTAGGAATGAGATTGAGCATTGGGAAAGAGATTACGAAGCTCTTGAGGATAAAGCTGCTGTAGAAGCAAGTTGGGCATTCCTAAACACACGCCATGATACTTTAATGGAAGAAAGCCGGGAAGGATTTGACTTAGCTACTGAGATTGCAAACATCAAGGAGACCATTGACAAAACCCAACAAAGTCAAAGCTTTTCTTCACCCGTGACTGACATTTCCGAGGGTGATGATTACTCCTGGTGAGGCTGCTATTCAATCTCCTTCCACTCAAGTTGCTCTTCCTGATTCTGATGATGTCGTTCTTCACCCTACTGGTTCATATTCTGCCCCTTAGTGAAAGTTTAAGAAAATTTGAAGTGTTGTTTTGTTTTTATTTTTATTGGTGGAACATTTGGAGGTTTACCCCTAGTTCCATTTGGGGTGATGTTTTGGAAGATCTTGCCCCTAGTTTGTTTCGGGATTTTTTGTAAAGACAATTAGGTTGAAACTAAGTTCATACTTAGTTTTAACCAAGTTATTATGATATTATAAAGTTTTTTGTCCAACTTTTATGACATCTTTATTTCGAGTTTCTGTTTTATTATCTTAGTGGTTTGCCCTTGCCTTTTTCTTTATAAGTTTGTAGCTTTATTTTCCACTTAATTTTAATGTTTGAGTTTTTGTTTTACCCTTTTCTATTTTAACTTTTGCATTTAAAAATGCTTCGTTAATTTCGTGACTTTTTGAACAAGCACGAATTATTAAAGTGGGCCCTTTTATATATGACACTTAATGAAGAAGATGTCTCAACTTCATAGTGGTGTAAACATACGAAAGAAGAAATAGGAATACACATGTTTCTTTGAATATCTTTGAAGAAAGTCTTGTATTATTCAAACTTTCAAATTATAGAATACTTTACATGTATTTAAGTATCATCTATAATTGTGTCGTAACAGTTTTCCTTACAACAAATTTGAAAAAATGACACTTAAGGATATATCTTGCAACCAATGATTAAATATTTCCTTTAGCCTAAACATTTGTAAGATTTTGAAATTTACATCCATGAGTGTATTCTTTACAAGTTTTTGAATAAGGCTTCAGGCTTGTGTTTTTGATTGCTCGTTGTCACACCTCCTTTTTCACCTACACCTCCGTAAAGGCAGTATAAGAGGGAGTTTTTCCAATTAAAGGACATTCGAAACGGGATTTATTTATTTATTAAATTCAAAGTCGCCACTTGAGATAATTTTATGGTGTCCCAAGTCACCGGTTCAAATCCCGACTCGAGGAAAAGATTGACTCTGTTTAACAGTCCGCGCACCAGAAATCCGGGTAAGAAATTCTATTAACCTTGGAAAAGGTGTTAGGCATTCCCGAGTTCCGTGGTTCTAGCACGGTCGCTCAACTGTTATATTCGGCTTAATTATCTGATTTTAGTACATGTTCAAACCTATGTGCATTTTCAACCTTAACCGCTTTCATTCATTTTTAGGAAGATGGCAACGTTATTAAAACACATCTTGAACTACGTCACATAAATGCACCCGCGGTCCCCGACACATTTTATCCAACGTTGTTGAGATTTGGATTTGGGTCACATAAATGCGTACCCGAGTTTAGGGAGGTAAATTATTAAAAGGACGTGCTTAAAACAACTACACGTTTGAAATTTTGCGAGGGCCATAGGCTAGGTGATTGGATGGCACACCTCAAATTTATTAAAGAAAAATCATTCAACAAAGAACTACGGATATTTATATTCAAAACTAATTAGGGATTAAGTATCACAACTACGTCATGGGAACCATACCCGTAATTGCGATGAAGTAATCTCTACAACAGCTCAAAAGAACAATAATTGAGTCAATTCCTAGCAACCTTTCGACAGCGGACGGAGATCTATGAAGCTGCTCCTTTGATAATAAAAGGAGATTATGTTGTCAAAGTTCTTAAGCCTATTTATAGAAGGGGACAATGAATGAAAAAAACAATCTTTAACTCTTTTTGTCGTATCTCATCAAAGACCATCTTCAAACAATGTCACGAAACAGAAGAGAATTCGACGAATGAACTAATTTAACAATAAGCCAAATTCTTAACAGATGTTTCATTACTCTGCTTTATACTTAGAATCAAGGAAATCTACAAATATTAATGAGCAAACACACTATATATTCTACAATTAACACCAAATTCAAAAGAAACTCACAGGAGAACAAACAGTCACAGAAATAATTTTGTATTTATCACCACTGTTAGCAAGTATATTAAGGAGAAGGAAGAGATGTTGAACCTCAACAGCAATAAAATCAATTGCTACGCAGATCTTGGCTCCTAAATTTGAGTGAAAAAACAACAACAAAAAATCTAACGAGAACCGCGACTGGAACGACGGGCTACAACAAATCTGAACCAAATCCGGCACCTCAATCACTCAAAAATTGAATACTCTCCATTTATTTGATGTGAGTTTTGTAATATGTTATACCAAAACATTATCTTAACCTTGACTCTAATATAGAAAATGGTTACTTCGTCTAAGTTTTTGTAAACGGACCAGAAAATGTGAGATGAAGCATCAAGTTTGTTGCTCCTTTTGGGTTGGATTTGGGGTAATTTCAGGCGGATCTGGGCTAAAGTTTATGGGTGTCACTGACGGTGAGGAAGAAGATCAGAAGAGGTGGGGACGCCGGCATGTCACTGTTGCTCTTAATCTCACCTCTCTGTTCGTGTGTGTGCTTTGGAATGAGGGGTCCGTTGGTTTTTCATTTCAATGAAGAAGAAGCTCATGGTGTGTGTTCTTGTCGCTGATGATCATAAAAAATGGCTGAGCTTAAGGTGTGATTTTTTTTGGGAATTGCAGCTGGTCAGGGGTGTTTGTGAAGGAGACGAGCTACAGGGGGGTGGGGTCTTGTAAAAAACGATGCTTCAGATCTCCTCTTTCAGCGTTATTTTTCCTCCTTTTGATTTTTTTAAAGCATTAATTTATAGGTAGAGTCTAGGTTTAGGTGTATTTTTGTGTATTTTGCCTTTTAGTCCCTAGGTCTTTTGTGTTAAGTCCTTAGGGTCTTCTTTATTTGTTTTTTGTTCCAAAGAAGAATCTAGAAGGGTCCCTAGGCTTAATGGACTAATACGAATTGGACCAAGAATTGTGTCCAAAACTCTTAAAATTATGATCCAACACCTTAATTGACTTCTTTTAAAATAAGATAAAAATACTACACAATGCAGAGGCTAACATGAAACTATTATACACTTTTTTTTTGTATTTTCAAGATTATGTAAAGATAAAAATAAGCTATTTTTGTATATTTTTTATTTAAATTCATGAAAGATACGTAAGCTAACATATTTTTTGTAATTTTCCATTTTTATGATGAAAATAAAGAAAGAAGTCAAAAAATAGTTGAAATAGCTATATTAGGCCTAAATTAAATATTTTACGTTAAAATGTGAAAAATCTTGGGGAGGGTCAAAATTCACATGTCTACAGTTGCCCCTATTTGACTGGAAACGCGAACCGTTTTCGGAAAAAGAACGACTAGACAAGTATTTTGATCTGACCCTTATTTGGAGAGACTAAAACTAAAAGTGAGGGGAATGTGACCGAGCCCTGGTATCTGAGCTTCCTACATATCCTTGGCTATAAATGAATCATGCCACGTATAGTTCAGAGGTGAATGATGTGATGGAGTATGCCGAGGTGAAGAGTCGATCGAGGTGCAGTTCTGCTGAGGTTCCGGTCCGCCGTCCTGTTATTACATCAAAAAAATCAAAAGATGAAAAAGACTAGCTAAGCCTGTCGACTACGAGTTACAAGATTCCTATCTATAAGTCTTCTGAAACTTGATCTTGAGTCTTGAATGGTTCTTTATATAGACTTTAGATTTGAACCTTGACGTTTGCTAGCTGCAGGTGCTACTGCTTACTGACTTCCTTATTACACCATGACAAAACAAAAGAAGCTAGACTAAACTATGATCTATGCATTACAAGAATCCTATCTATATCTTCAAACTTGATCTTATAATTCCTGTTGCCT
Source organism: Nicotiana sylvestris (assembly GCF_000393655.2). NCBI lineage: Eukaryota > Viridiplantae > Streptophyta > Magnoliopsida > Solanales > Solanaceae > Nicotiana > Nicotiana sylvestris. Next base: position 66,834,270 of record NC_091059.1, on the reverse strand, counting down.
TGTTGACTTGTATTTTCTAGATAAAGTCCCTTTGTTGGCGACTTGAATTGTGATCTGAGACACTTTCCCTTTTCTTCAGGTGGACGCCTAATTGTGAACTCGAATTATAATCTAAGATGCTTTCCTTTTCTCCAGGTGGACGCCTGATTGCCAAAACTTGAACTGTATTCCCGTGCTCTCCAGGTGGGCGCCTGATTGCTGAACTTGAACTGTATTCCCGTGCTCTCCAGGTGGGTGACTGATTGCTGAACTTGAACTGTATTCCCGTGCTCTCTAGGTGGGCGCGTGATTTCAACAAAATAGACAAAACAAAGAAAATTTTCTGTCCCAATTTGGTAGCTGGGCACATATGTGAGGGTTAAACTGACTAATGTTACCAAATATTCTAAGAATTTGAAAGCTAGATCCCATTATCCAGGAAGGTCCTGACAACTCCTAGTTAAATGACAGTCTAAATCTAAATTATATCTTCTAAAGGTATTACTTCCGCTATATCTTGTTGTCCAATGGAAATCTTAAAGGTAGGTCCCATTATTCAGGAAGGTCCTGAAAACTCCTAATTGAATCCTATCTCAAACATGCAAACTTTGAAATCATCTTATATTCCTTGGGGTATATTATGCTAGATTTTACTACTCATGATTGTTTTGAATTTTAAACTAGGTCCCATTTTTTAGGAAGGTCCTGAGAATTTACGGTCAAACCTGTCTGGTGCTTGCCTTTCCTTACGGAGGGTTTCTCCGAAACAAACGAAATTTTCTGCCCCTGTTTCAATCAAAGAAAAATCTTATCAGTTTAAAAATATGATGGTTGGTTTGTGGCCTTGACTTTGAGGGCGATTGTTCCTTCACTTCCCATGATCACTTTGGTTCCACTTAAAGACCTTGCTTGTTTATTGACTAATCACTTTCTCTGTTACCCTTATCACAAAAAATATCTCTTCTCCATTCAGACCCAATACCCTTTATCTGTTGCATTGCTCATTAACCAACATTTACCAAACCTTTGTGTTTCGAATGAACCCCAAAGCATATTAATTGTTACCAACTCAGTGCGCACGTTGTTCTTTCCTGATTTAAATCACTGGCTTTGGCCTTGAGGTCTATTGCTCCCTCGCTTGCCATGATAAATTTGATTTCTACTTGGAAGATCTTGCTTGTCACTAGTTTACCACCCTTTTTGTCAATATTATCACAGAAAATACCTTTAATACGTTCACCCTAACCCTCCATCTGTTGCATTGTTCATGAATTGATATATACCAAGCCTTTGTATTTCACACGAATCCCAAAGCATGTTGATTGTTACCAACTCAATGCGCTTGCTGTTCTTTCCTGACTTATGCCATTTTGATGTGATAGTCAGATCCCATTTTGTGCAATTGGAAAGCTGGTGGCAAATTTTGAAGTCATTTCTCACTTGTTCTAACCAAATAGACTCAGAAAGAGGAAGTAAACAAGACAAAAGGAACAGAGTAAAGGACAAAGGAAAGAGATGATTCCTAATAATAAAACTACAAAGTAGAAACCTATCAGATGTGGATACCAACTCTAATGACCATGACATGCACCTGTGGCTTATTCTGTTGAGCAAGTCTGATGTTCGACTCTTGTTATACCCCCTAAACCATGAAATTGTGCTTCAATGCTTCGATTATCCAATCTGATTCACAATCCTTATTCGACTTATAGTGCCCGAAGGGTTTTCACCATCAAGCCTCTCTCATTTGGTTCTTTCTCTCAACTTACAGTCGCCTTAAGGTGCCCGTGAAGGTTTTCACCAATAAGACTCTCTCATGTTGATTTCTCTCAACTTTCATCGCCTTACGGTGCCCGTGGGGATTTTCACCAATAAGAATCTCTCATATTTTCATTTTCATTGTTTGGACCGGAGTGTTGCCCCTGATATGATTCACCTCTACTTGTTCGCCCTGGCATCTCTCAAAGACTGATCGGAAGGTCTTTCTCTGGACCGTAATGTGGGCTTTTGGGTGGGATTATAAAGAAAGGGTATCGAAAGGCTAAAAACAACACAACCGGGTTTGGAATCAGATTTCTCACAACAACAACAACTTCTGCCCAGTTTTTTGCTGGGGACTTTGGAGTTTTATTTTGATGGGACCGAACCATGAGGCTGCCTACGTATCCTTAAAAGGAATCAAGTCGAACGTAGTTCATGTCATAGGAATTACTTTTTTGTTATGATTTTTCTTTTCTTTTTCTTTCTCTTCTTTTCTTCTTTTTGTTTTTATTTTAGTTGTTTTTTCCTCTCTTTTTCTTTTTATTATTTTCTTTCTCTTTTCATTCCTTTCTTTTTCTTTTTCTCTTTGTCCTTTACTTGCGTTTCTAAACTTTACTACTGATTCCAAAAGAGGGGTATGAAAAAGAAATAAATAAGGCTCAGAAAGGGTAGCAAATGATAAAGTGTTTAGATAGCAGAACAAAATGCCTTCATCATTCCAATCTTCAAAACATGCCAAGTACAAACAAATACAACTTAACCAAAGAAATCATACATAATATCTTTTGACCGCATCAGAATTGATAGCCATTTTTACACATATGCCTTCTACATCTGTTAAATAGAAAGCACCATTGGACAACATTCTCACTCTCATTACCACGAATGGCCCCCTGCAAATTTGGGGCGAACTTGCCTTTAGCTTCGACCGGATGCGGCAAGATGCATTTCAATAAGGTTTCTTTATGTTCTATATGCCCCGGTTTCACACAATTCGGGCTTGAAGTGATCTCAAAATGCCTTTGCTTATTTCCCCTCGCATGTCCCTACATCTTCAAAATTGCTTCATTGCTTCATGACTAAATTGACTTTTAAAACCAGACTGAGAATTATGCGTGCATGTCATGTCACTAGAGTCAACAGGAAATGAACTATAAAAGAAAAGAGAACTAAACAAAAATGACTAGCAATTACAGAAAATAGAAAATTGCATTAGACAGTTGGTGAAAAGATTTGAACAACAAAACAAGCAGACTAAACTGGGGTTGCAAACCTAGAACAAACCTAGACAACACTAAACGAGCTGCTACAACTAAACAACTAGGCAAAATAAAAGGATAGAAGGGTTTGAGTCACAAGACAATATCCAGATTACAACCCTGGAAATAACCCGGACATCAGAAATGACAAGAAAATAAACCACCAAAACTCCTCCCTGGCTAACCAAGAAAAGAGTGTCTTTCTAATCACTAAACTCAGCATCTTAGCCACTGACTTCTGCATCAGCAATACTAGGACCTTCACAAGTCTCTACCACATTTTTCTTAACAAATTGCTTTTGGGTTCCCTGTGCCTGCTCATTCTTAGGATCAACATCTGATAGCGCTGAAAGCTTCGTAGCACGTGGACCTCCGAGGATATCAGAAGAATTCTTATATTCCTTTTCAAAATAAATCATACCCACCATATGCGTCTCATTACGCACATGCGATGGCCCTTGGCTAGTGTCTGCTGCATCTAGATTTTCCATGACAATGTCACATGTATCAATAAGCTTCTGAATTGCTTTATTCAGATGCCAACATTTCTCTATGTCATGCCCCGGAGCATCTGAGCAATATGCGCACCTTTGAGAAAAATTAAACTTCTTTGGAAGAGGGTTTGGCATTTTTATCTGAATCGGCTTCAACATGTCCAATTTCCTTAGCCTCTAGAACAGACTGGAATATGACTCTCCCAATGGAGTGAAGGTTTTCTTTCTTTGCAACCTCTCGTTCTTAAATGCTTGATTGGGCCGGAAACATGATCTAGGAGGGTTTCGGTAGGCTCGTGGGGGTGAGTAAGACATTTGGAGAAGTGGTGTGGGCCATCGCGGGCCTTGTAGGTGTGGAACATATGGTGGTGCATTGTGGACGGGGTACTGGGAAAGTGATGTACGACTTTAGGAGTTCTGTGGAGAGAAATAGCATTGGGGAGGGTCATCTGGTGCACAAGGATATCCACGGGGACGATGTTGAGGCTGGTAGTGTTGAGCAGGAAGGCCCATCGAATCATCTTTTCTATTTCTCTTTCTTCCACTCAAACTTACTAGGATGTTCTGAATGTCTTTCGTAGTATCTTTCAATGCCGAATAACTCATGATTTTGCCTGACATGATTCCCTCTTCTACCATCTCCCCTATTTTTAACACATCATTGAAAGGCTTACCCAAGGCCGGGATCGAATGACTGAAGTAGGTGGGCTCTTGGGCTTGTAGGAAAAGCTCAACCATTTCTTTTTCACCAATCGGGGTACTGACTAGAGCAGCTTGCTCCCTCCATCTGATCCCATACTCCCTAAAGCTTTCCTTCGGCTTCTTTTCCATTTTAGATAGGAAGGAGCGGTCTGGGGTAACCCCTGATTTGTATTGAAAGTATCGAACAAAATCTTGAGCCATGTCACCCAATGTAGGCCACTTACCAATATCTTGACGATTATGCCATTCCAAAGCTGCCCCAGTCAAGCTCTTACTGAAATAGGCCATCAACAAGTCATCTTTCTCTCCAACACTTCTCATTTCACTGCAATAAACCCTAATATGGGCTACCAGATCTTCACACCCATCATACAAGTTAAATTTTGGCACTTAATTCCCGCGAAAAGGCGAATGTCAGGAGACACAGACAGTTCTTTGTAAGCCATGCTACCCTGGTATCCCATTCCTTGCTTGTTCTCTAAGTACTATTCTATGCCTTTTAGCCTCCTGGGTATCCCATCCGCCCTTCTCTTCCTGTGAACTTTTCATTTTCAACATGAGGCTCATCCCACGGGCTCTGCTTGTAGAGTCAGGAACCTTGTGGGCAACCTTTGAGGGGTAATATTGGGTATCACGAGCTTTGAGTGGGTATTCATTGTTGGGGATAGTGGACATGACAGGAGGACAATTTTGGGAAAAGATAATTCGAGGACGAGCGATGGAGCTACTAGGGTGGTTGGGAAAGCTATGATAAGCAGGTGGATCTGGAGAGTATGGGGGATCGTCTAGCACTATGACCGGTGTTTGAGTAAGGGTAGCATTTAGGAAGCTATGAGGTGGCGGGGGTGGTGCCTTCCCAGTCATCCAAGCATGATACATGCCCGTAATGTGTTGTCTTAACATCCTTACCTCATCAGCCAAACCGGTGTCCTGTTCAACCAACTGATTTCGGGCACCGGTATTAACCAACCCAATTCTATTGTTGTCTGCCATTGCCTTTTGACTTTATGTTGTAGAGAGGAGTTACTACTTCAAGAACCATAAACAAACCAACCTTCTGCTATGAAGATAACAAAATGAAGTCATCACGTTAGCGTTAGGGCATTTAACAAAATATAATATCACATTGCGTGCAATGCAGCTTGTCGTAATTATTGGTTCTAAAATGACTTCGAGAGTATGAAGGTCATTTGGCATCATCCTAATTTGTTCATTTCAATCATTTCTTTTCTTTGCTTTTCTAGCACCTCTTGGCTTGCCCATTTTCCTTCATTTCTCTTTTTTTAGTCATCACTCTTTTCTTTCTCTCATATCTCACATCCCACAATTTCACCTCTTTTTTTTGTTTCCTTCTTTTTTTTTCTTTTTTTTCTTTTTCTTTTAATAATAATAAAAATGATTTGATCGAACCCTATGTAGGCTGCCTACGTATCATGACCCCGCATGAATCAGATCTTTGCGTAGTTCTGGAAGAACGGGAATAAAGTAAACAAACTAACGTTCTTTTTTTTTACCTTTAAAGACTATTCTTATAAGAAAAGAGGAATAAAAGAAGAAAATCTTTTTTTTTCTAGACTTAATGTTCTATAACCTATTGCAAACTCAAGCTTAACAAGCATATATTTTTTGCTCTTTTTTTTAAACAAACACTCTATGGGAAATTATTAAGGAAAAACCCTAGAAGAGAAAAAAAATATTTTTTTGATTCTTTTTTTTTTTTAGGAAAAAGATCGAAAGAATAAACCACAGAAAAATATTTTGAATTTTCATTTGATATCCTGATGCAGGATTTTGAAACAAGCAACGAAAAAGATAAAACATGTTTTTGGATTTCAATTTGATTGCTTAAAGGAAGAAACTTTAAACAAAAGATAAAGTATGTTCTTTTTTCTTCTATGTACAATATCCTAAAGTTCTTGGGAAAATAAAAGAATATTTTTTTTTATTTTTCATTAATTTCCCAAAGAAGAAGCTCAAAAGAAAATCTTTTTTGGATTTTTGAGATTAATGCCTTAAAGAAAACTTTAAAAAAGGTATTAAAAGGAATTTTTTTTTTGAATTTTAGTCCTGATATAGTAAAGGAAATATAAAATTAATTTTTACTTAAGTCCTAGATATTAATTGCCTAAAGGAAAAACCATCTCAAAAATACTTTTTTTTTCATTCCTACAATTAGTATTCTAAAGAAAATTCCTAACGGAAATATAAAATGCAAATTTTTTTGAATCTTTGATTCATTACACACCCTTTGAAATGCAAAATAGAAAGTACAATAATAATAATAATAATAATAATAAAACTTGACATTACTATATAAAACTAAAAGGTAAAAAACGACATAAAAAAATAGACTCAAAACATAAAAAGAAAAGAAAATCTTCCTTTAATCCACTCCTGAATGAGCGATCCTGACTAGATGTCCTGGGGCTCTGTCATGCTCAAACTCCGATAAGTAAATCCATACCTGTATGAGAAAATTAAAACCAAATAGGTTAAAGACCTAGAGCGTTATGTGAGACAATAACCCTTCCTGTTGGAAACATGCAAGACATGATTTAGGCTATTTTTGCAAAATGACTTATTTGGCCAAAAGATGGCTAGAAGTGCAAAATTTGGCTAAGACCCCGCAAAGCCAAGAACATAAGATTTACTAGGAAGACCGGACCCTATGTGGGTTGCCTACGTATCACGCCCTAAAAGACGAGAATCAAGTATGCGTAGTTCAGACAGATTGGATACGGGCGAGAATTAAAAAAAACAACTAATTTAGAGAAAACATAATTTTTGTCTTTTTTTTAAATGATGAGACATGTAACTTTTTTTGGATTTTTTTTTTTTGATTTTGTGATTTACGGAAAATGATGCAAGAGTGCAAATCTTTTTTTTTTTGAATTTTCAAGCTCTTTTTCCTTAACAAAAAAGGTGACAAAAAACATAATTGGGCCCCACTCTCTTCACACTTCACCCTCTCTCTTTTTTTCATTTTTTTCATTTGCCGTCAACTATCACTAGTCCGCCAAATGACCCTTTTACCCTCGAAGAAATGCAACATGTAGCACATTAGGATACATCAGGATGGTCTTTATTTTTGGGTACACCTGTCTTAGACGGACCCAACCCCTGTGTTGAGTCCCCAAGGTCAAATGCATATGATGCAAACACACGTTCCTACTAGAGATCCGGCATGAGGCTGAGTTATTCTAAGTTCAAAATTTGGGTATGTGTTCTAGACTGTGTACTCGAGCGGACAACTTGAGCCGAGGAGGGGGCTACATACCGGGAACCAAAAGGCCATCTGGCTTAGTAACTTGTCCGAGCCTCTTTCTTATTTCAAGGTATGACACTAACAGAATAGGGAGTCACGGCCAGCGTGCACATCCCCGAAGATGAGAAGAGAAGGGTTTCGTAGCAGTTTGTATACAATACAGATAATATCAAAGTAGTAAAAACAACATTTAGCGCATTAGGCCCAAACATGTAATAAAATCAGATAATAGATAACACCAAATATAACAATTCATCTAAGCTCGAATTCTGAACTCTGAACCAGAGATTCTAGGTTCGGTCCCCAGTAGAGTCGCCAGAGCTGTCACACCTTCTTTTTCATCTACACACCCGTAAAGGGAGTATAAGAGGGAGTTTTTCCAATTAAAGGATAATCGAAATGGGATTTATTTATTTATTAAATTCAGAGTCACCACTTGGGATAATTTTATGGTGTCCCAAGTCACCGGTTTAAATCCCGACTCGAGGAAAAGATTGGCTCTTTTTAACAGTCCGTGCACCAAAAATCCGGGTAAGGAATTCTGTTAACCCGGGAGAAGGTGTTAGGAATTCCCGAGTTCCTTAGTTCTAGCACGGTCGCTCAAATGTTATTTTAGGCTTAATTATCTGATTTTAGTACATGTTCAAACCTATGTGCATTTTCAACCTTAACCGCTTTCATTCATTTTTAGGAAGATGGCAACGTTATTAAAACACGTCTTGAACTACGTCACATAAATGCACCCGAAGTCCCCGACACATTTTATCAAACGTTGTTGAGATTTGGATTTGGGTCACATAAATGCGCACCCGAGTTTAGGGAGGTAAATTATTAAAAGGACGTGCTTAAAACAACTACACGTTTGCAATTTTGCGAGGGCCATAGGCTAGGTGATTGGATGGCACACCTCAAATTTATTAAAGAAAAATCATTCAACAAAGAACTACGAATATTTATATTCAAAACTAATTAGGGATTAAGTATCAAAACTACGTCATGGGAACCATACCCGTAATTGCGATAAAGTAATCTCTACAACAGCTCAAAAGAACAATAATTGAGTCAATTCCTAGCAACCTTTCGACAGCGGACGGAGATCTATGAAGCTGCTCCTTTGATAATAAAAGGAGATTATGTTGTCAAAGTTCTTAAGCCTATTTATAGAAGGGGACAATGAATGAAAAAAAAAAGCAATCTTCAACTCTTTTTGTCGTATCTCATCAAAGACCATCTTCAAACAACGTCACGAAACAGAAGAGAATTCGACGAATGAACTAATTTAACAATAAGCCAAATTCTTAACAGATATTTCATTACTCTACTTTATACTTAGAATCAAGGAAAGCTACGAATATTCATGAGCAAACACACTATAGATTCTACAATTAACACCAAATTCAAAAGAAACTCACAGGAGAACAAATAGTCACATAGGCAATTTTGAATTTATCGCCACTGTTAGCAAGTATATTAAGGAGAAGGGAGAGATGTTTAACCTCAACAACAATAAAATCAGAAGCTACGCAGATCTTGTCTCCTAAATTTGAGCGACAAAACAACAACAAAAATCTAATGAGAATCGCGACTGGAACGCCGAGCTACAACAAATCCGAACCAAATCCGGCACCTCAATCGCTCAAAAATTGAATACTCTCCATTTATTTTATGTGATATTTGTAATATGTTATACCAAAACATTATCTTAACCTTGACTCTAATATAGAAAATGGTTGCTTCGTCTAAGTTGTTGTAAACGGACCAGAAAATGCGAGATGAAGCATCAAGTTTGTTGCTCCTTTTGGGTTGGATTTGGGGTGATTTCAGGCGGATCTGGGCTAATGTTTATGGGTGTCACTGACGGTGAGGAAGAAGATCAGAAGAGATGGGGACGCCGACATGTCACTGTTTCTCTTAATCTCACCTCTGTGTTCGTGTGTGTGTTTTGGATTGAGGGGTCCGTTGGTTTTTCATTTCAATGAAGAAGAAGCTCATGGTGTGTGTTATTGTTGCTGATGATGATCGAAAATGGCTGAGCTTAAGGTGTGATTTGTTTTTGGGAATTGCAGCTGGTCAGGGGTGTGTGTGAAGGAGACGAGCTACATGGGGGTGGGGTCTTGTAAAAAACGGCGCTTCAGATCTCCTCTTTCAGTGTTATTTTTCCTACTTTTGATTGTTTTAAGCATTAATTTATAGGTAGAGTCTAGGTTTAGGTGTATTTTTGTGTATTTTGCGCATTAGTCCTAGGTCTTTTGTGTTAAGTCCTTAGGGTCTTCTTTATTTGTTTTTTGTTCCAAAGAAGAGTTTAGAAGGGTCCCTAGGCTTAATTGACTAATCCTAATTGGGCCAAGAATTGGGTCCTAAAACTCTTAAAATTATGATCCAACACCTTAATTGACTTCTTTTAAAATAAGATTAAAATACTACACAATGCAGAGGCTAACATGAAACTATTATATACTTTTTTTTGTATTTTCAAGATTATGTAAAGATAAAAATAAGCTATTTTTTGTATATGTTTTATTTAAATTTATGAAAGATACGTAAGCTAACATATTTTTTGTAATTTTCCTTTTTTATGACGAAAATAAAGGAAAGAAGTCAAAAAATAGTTGAAATAGCTATATTAGGCCTAAATTAAATATTTTACGCTAAAATGTGAAAAATCTTGGGGAGGGTCAAAAATCACATGTCTACACTCGTAGCTTTGCTCTGAACTTTCGATTTGTTGAGTAAACTTTAAGCTTGACTTGAATTCTGTTTTTTCTAGTCTTGTTTGCCTTTCTCATATATATAGTCCCCCAAGTGTTTGAGCTTTGAAGTATGAAATCTCGAGCACTTGATTATTCCTTTAATGTGGTCCTTTTCCTAAAAAAGGAAAAATATATGGGACTCAAAGGTGAATATAATTTAGTTGATGACTGCTTAACCCTTTATATTTCCATCAGAAAAGTTGTAACCCTAGACCGGGAATTATGTTACTTCCACATGTCTTTCAGGTCTAATATCATCATTTCAGAGTTGGCATCCGGTGGTGGAACTAACCAAACTTGGTCTCAAAAGATACATAAATTCCTTACGAATATTACCCAATTGGTTTCAACTTCATATCTATAGTCAATATTTGTAGATCTTAATTTCATTTTCACGAGTTATTGTAGCAGACAGTGTTCTTCATTCAATTTCAGCGATTCATCCAGCGCTACTTTTCAGCACAACAGCTTGTTTTAATAACGTGAAAGTGTTCTCTTATCTTCTAAGATTGGTTTGATTTCTAAGCTTCATTTTAAATCGAAATTATTGTTTTCTGCAGGTTGGACTGTGAAATTGGATTCACAGCCATAAGCAGTAAGTAACGTGAAGCTAATTCGAATTACAGTACCATCATTTTATTGCAAAGCTGCTACATCTTTGTCATGGTGTTAAAGTGCTAAAGAATTACATCTGTAATGAACACACAGGCAGGCGACCAACCACCTTTTGTGGCTGCGCTGCCTACCAAATCTCCTCCAAACATTGAACAAACATCAGGGAACACAAATAACAACAAACAACCGATGGATTACTCCAAAATTCTGAAACCTTGCACTTTAAATGCTGCAATGCATGAGCAACAGGAAGTTGAGCCAATTCCCATTCGTCCACCTACAATATTGAATGGAGAACATGTTATTCAGTTCATAGAAGCAGAAGTAGAAAGGATGGATATCATCGAAGGATTATAATATGCAATAGTTGGTAAATGTTCTTATGGCAGCCCAGAAATTCAACAACTGCATAAGTTAATACCAATTCAATGCGGAATTATAGGTGAGTGTAACATTGGATTTCTAAGGGATAGGCACATTTTGATTAGAATGACGTTAAGGTATCTTCATTTCTCATCAAAAACTCATTACATAAAGGACAGGGATGGCTATCAATATCAGCTTAGGCCATTGATTTACGACTCAAAGTTTAGAGCAGATGAAGAAACACCCAAGGCAATGGCTTGGATTTCATTCCCAGGTCTATTGCCAACCTTTTTTGTGAATGAATGTCTATTTTCTCAAGCTACAGCAGTAGGTAAACCAATGCATCTAGACATGGCAACAATTAATAAAATTAGACCTAGTTGTGCTAGGGTAAAGGTACTAGTTGATCTAATTGCAGATTTGCCTAAAAAGGTGAGGATGGACATATTCAATGAAGCTAATGGAACGACAAGAACTGAATGGGTGAGAATTCAATATGACATGCTGCCTAAATATTGCAGACATTGTAAACTTCAAGGGCATGATCAATTTGAATGTTGGAGGATACACCCTGAACTATATATGGAGAAGGAGAATACTAACCAAGCAGATACAGCTAAGAAGCAGGACATATGGATCTCACAACCTATAATGATTTTATTTAGTGGAAAGGTCGTGGGTAATGTGAATGTTACAACAAAAGAGCAATGGAAGGAAGTGAAGGACAACAGAGTTAGAAATGTAGTAAATCAAAATACCAGTCTCAATAATAATGGAATGGAGATGGCACCAACTAAGCAACTTGAAAACAATAAGAACGAGGGTACAAGCACTGTACATAGACAAGCAGAAGCACAAAGCAACAGTGGTAAGGAATTGGTGGCAGTAGACAATGAAGATAATGATCATGTTCAAGTAGCTAACAAGTTTGCAATATTACAAGGGATGGATAAAGAGGAAGAACCTGTTAATCAATTGGCAATAGTGGCAGCTAATGCAGCAACAAACAGTTCAGCAGTTCATAACCAAGCATCTACAAAGCAAAAACCAAAACATATGGTCAATAATGAGGGAAAGCTAAATCCAGCAGCACAAGCTTTCCATCTTAACTCATCGGGTATTGGTTCGACTAATGGTCTAGTCAATGGAAAGGAGGCATCAAAAGCAAAAAAACGATACTGCACAATGGGTAGAAAGAGTGAAGATCAATACATCATGCCGAGAAAACCCATCACAAGATACATTTGTGAACAAGGAACTTAATAAAACTCCAAATTCTCAAGCAGAAGGGTCAAAATCGTCTACATTTAAAGAAAGAGTGCAAGGCTGTGAAGGAAGGCTATGGGATGCACAAAGGGAATACGATTCAGAGGAGAACGAAGTACCAATAGGAGCACAAGCTGATGAGGAACCAAATGAAAAGGACAAAGAAGAAGATGAGCCAAGTGTAAATAGAGAGCTCCATGACAATGACAACAATACAACTGGTAATTTTTTAATAATGGGAGGATCAGAAATTGTTGAGCACAACAATAATTATCAGATAGCAGAAGTCACAGAAATTAGAAACTATGAAGGAAGAGGCCCAGAGGTAAATGATCCTGGAGGAACAGAAGACGATAAACTTCAAAAATCACAAGAAGACCTACAAGGACACAACCCAACAGAGAAGGAGAAACAACCAAAACAAAAAACAGAAATAGTAAATGTTACTGTTACATTGGAGAAAAAGCAGTTGCAACTGTTAAAACGAGGAGAAGAGAAGGCCTTGGTCCCTAAAAAAAAATGCATTTGGAGCTACATCAGGAGGGAAGGAAGACAATGAAGAAGGATAAGAACCCGGTAGATCAGGATACGACATGGATCATGAATCGACTACCCAACACCTTATGAATGCTGCAAGGCAAGGTGACTTATCACCTACGCAAGTGGAAAAGGCAAAATCAGCAGCAAAAGGTAAGAAGAAGCAACAAAAAGATAATTTTGCAGCACCAAAAGCTGGGGTGCACACAAGGAGAACGCTAACTAAATCCAACAATCAGTGATGAATGATCTCATTTGGAATATAAGGTCAGTCAACCCATAGCAGACCTTTGAAAGGTTGACAAAAATGCACAGGCAAAATCACTATGATTTTGTAGGATTAATGGAGCCAAAGCAACAAGCAAAAAAACTGGAAAGGTACAGAAACAAGATAGGACTTGCATAGGCAATTTCAATTGTTTCCAACAAGATCTGGGCTTTCATAGATGAGGTATTTGAGGTAACTATTATGTACAATATGGTGCAACAATTAACACTACGATTGTTTCATACAGAATCGCATGTGGAGTTTGTCCTAACATTAATATATGCGAAATGTGATGCAATTGAGAGGATAGAATTATGGGATTCATTATATGCAATGGCAAGGGATATGGATACACCATGGCTCGTAGGAGGTGATTTTAATGTAATATGGGATGAAGAAGAGAAGTTTGGTGGGCTACCTGTGTCATTGAATGAAATTGATGATTTTCGACACTGCGTCAACACTTGCAATCTCTTCGACCTTGGATTTAAAGGCAACATATTTACATGGTGGAATGGGACAGCAGAGGAAGACTGTATATTCAAAAGGCTAGACAAATGTTTGGCCAATGTTGAGTTCCAACAAACATTTCCAGGAATAGAGGTGCAACATTTGTCAAAGACTGGTTCTGATCATAGTCCAATGTATCTGAAGTGTGATATTGAGACTCCATTAATAAAAAAGCCTTTTAAGTTCTTGAATTTTTGGGTGGAACATGCGACTTTTAAAGATGTGGTGAAAGAGAATTGGACAGCTGATTTCAGTGCAAATCCTTATATTCTTTTTAATCACAAGTTAAAAAAATTAAAGAAGGCCCTTTCATTGTGGAGTAAGCCTACATTTGGAGATATTTTCCAAAAGATAGCAAGCATGGAGAAGGTAGTGATGGTTCATGAAGAAGAATTTGAAGCAAATCCTACAGGGATGAACAGGGATAGGCTACAAAAGTTTCAGACAGAATTGATCAAATGTCTTGCACTAGAGGAGAAATATTGGCAACAAAAGGCAGGCATGACTTGGTTGAAGGAAGGGGATAGGAACACTATGTTCTTCCACGCAGAAGTGAGAGGTAAGAGGAAGAGACTTCAGCTTAACAAAATTTAAAATAGTGGAGGAACCTGGATTGAAGAAGAACAAGAAATTGCAGAAGAGGCTATCAAATTCTACGAGGAACAGTTCACAGAAGCAGCTACTCCTTCATCATTTGATATCGTAGAGTATGTTCCTAATCTGATTAACACTGAGCAGAATGCAGAATTGATTAATCAGCCAACAAAAGAGGAGGTTAAAGTGGCAGTACTTGGACTTAATGGTGATAGTGTTGGGGGGCCAGATGGTATGACAGGAAAATTCTATCATTCTTGTTGGGACATAATATGAGTTGACCTGTACGACATGGTGAGGGCTTTTTTCAATGGTTATGAGCTACCCAAGTGTGTAACACACACCAACCTAGTTCTTCTACCAAAGAAAAAGAAGTTACCACTTTTTCTGATTTAAGACCAATAAACCTCAGTAATTTTTCTAATAAGGTTATATCGAGGGTGGTACATGAAAGGCTAGTGAAATTTCTCCCAAGTCTGATATCAGAGGAACATGCAGGTTTTGTTAAGGGCAGGAATATAGTAGAAAACATTCTTCTAACTCAGGAGATAGTGACTGACATTAGGCTTAGAACTAAGGATGGAACTAATGTCATCCTGAAGCTAGATATGATCAAAGCTTATGATAGATTATCTTGGCTATTCCTAACCAAGGTACTGAGAAAGATGGGATTCACAGAAAGGTTGATAGGGATTGTCTTTGGATTAGTTTCAAACAATTGGTATTCTATTCTAATCAATGGTCAAGCTCATGGGTTCTTTAAGTCTTCAAGGGGAGTAAAACAAGGTGATCCTGTATCTCCAACTTTGTTTATATTGGCAGCAGAAGCATTATCTAGGGGTCTCAATGCACTACATACTAACCTGTATTTTTGTGGATTTGGGATGCCAAAGTGGAGTCCAAAGATCAATCATTTGGCGTATGCAGATGACATGATTATTTTCTCATCCTCAAATGAAATATCTCTAATGCTGATTATGCAAGTGCTGAAGGCATATGAAGCTGCATCTGGGCAGCTTGTTAACAAGACCAAATCAGTTGTGTACCTGCATCATTTAACAGACATGGAAGTGGTCAGCAAGGTGGATAGGATCACAAGCATTCATAGGAATGATTTCCCTATCATATATCTAGGTTGTCCTATATTTTATGCAAGGATAAAGCTGGAATACTATCAACCCCTAATTACTAAGGTAATGGACAAACTGCAATCATGGAAGGGCAAGTTATTATCAGTATGAGCCAGGGCAGTTCTCATATCCCATGTAATGCAAAACATGCCTATGCATCTACTATCAGTGGCAAACCCTCCAAAGTATGTGATAAATAGGTTGCACAAATTGTTTGCTCAGTTTTTTTGGAGCAGCACTGTAGGAGGAACTAGTAGGCATTGGGCTTCATGGAATACCTTATGCATGCCAGTTGAGGAAGGAGGAATAGGTTTCAGGTTACTGCATGATGTAGCAAAGGCATTATTCAGCAAGTTGTGGTGGAATTTCAGAACAAAACCAAGCCTATGGAGCTCTTTCGTATGTCAGAAATACTGTAAAAATTTAAATTCTGTAATTGTTCCATGGAAAAGGGGGTCTCACATTTGGAGAAAAATGTTGGAATGCAGAGATCTGATTGAACATCAAATCCTTTGGCAAACAAAAAGGGGATCCTCATTATTTTGGTATGAAAACTGGACAGGTCTTGGGGCACTATATTTTTTAGTTCCTCAGGACTTTGGCATTGATGAAAATGTACATAATGTACATGATATTACCTTAGATGGTGAGTGGGATGTGGACAGGCTACTTGAAATGCTTCTTGAAGACTTAGCAGTACACATTCTGGAGAAAATCAAACCACCTTCACCTCAGCAGGTTCTTGACATGCCTTGTTGGATGCTGGAAACAAGAGGATATTTCAGTGTTAAGTCAGCATGGCAGTATACGAGAAGAAGAGACGAACCAAGAACAGCTTATAGGATGATTTGGGTAAAGGTACTGCCTTTTAAAATAGCATTTTTCATGTGGAAAGTGTGGAAAGCAAAGCTACCTTTAGATGATTTCTTGAAAAAGGTAGGCTACTGCATGCCATCAAAATGTTGGTGTTGTGTACAGCCTGACGAGGAATCTCTTCAGCACTTGTTTTTTAGATCAGAAACTGCAAAGACAACTTGGAAGTATTTTCTATCGAGGGCAGGAATAGCTGTGGAGGGACTTACATTGCACCAAGCAATCACAAAATGTTGGACTGCAAATGTGTGCTTAAGGCTCAAACCAGTAATGCAAGCACTCCCCTCATGCGTAGTCTGGGAACTTTGGAAAAGAGGAAATAGTATGAAGTATGGTGATGCTGTGACAACTAGCAGGGTGATTTATCAAGTTTCATCAAATCTCCAGGCATTAGTGATAGTGAGAAAGCCTGGGACATGGTACCTTACAAATGGCAAGATCTATTAGCCATGATGGAAAATTTCACTCCTAAACTTAAGGTTACAAAAGTAATGTGGGAATTTCCAAGTGCAGGATGGCTAAAAGTTAATACGGATGGTGCATCGAGGGGAAATCCAGGCAGGAGCTCAATAGGTTTCTGTATAAGAAATGAAAATGGTGACATAGTCAAGTCAGTAGGGAAAGAGATTGAGGAGACAACAAATACAGTAGCTGAAGCGAAGGCCATGGTAGAAGCACTAAGGTTCTGCAGATTTCAACAATACTCTCATGTATGGCTTCAAACTGACTCAATGTTATTAAAAACGATAATGGATGGGATCTAGAAACCACCATGGATCATATCTGAGCAGGTAGAGGAAATGATGCAACTAATGAATGGGGGCAATTACATAGTTACTCATATTCATAGGGAGGGAAACAAGCTGGCAGATCACTTGGCTAATTATGCTTTAGATCATGGAGAAATAGAATGCCAACAATTCTGGCATCTAGATGCATAGGGAAGGAGGTTGGTTAATGAAGATAAGCTGAAATGTCCATGTCTAAGGGTGAAGGTGGACAGGAGATAAGAATCAAAGAGAAAAGGAAGAGAAGGAGGCATGTCAACTTAATCGACCAATATATTCAAATCCTAAGGGAGGAGGATAAAATGGTTGGTATTTCTAACTATCTTTTCTCTAGCGCAGGTGACACTACGTTATCACAATGCTTATGGCACTCCATGCTGCAACTTTTCGATATAACTTATGATAAAGAACAAAAACGCATCAATAATCGATCACAACAACAAAGACTAATGGCATTGGAAACCCAACCAGCATGGGGTGAGCGCGTGCTTTCAGTTCCTTGGATATACAACCAGCATGGTGCAGACGTGTTTAATATCACACGCACGGTTCAGTTAGAGACAGGATCTGGGAATATAAAAATGATTGCTCTTCATTTCGAGCACAACAAGAAGCAAATGGCATTGGAAACACAACTAGCATGTGCAGGAAAAATGTTTTCGAGAAAAGCAGGCAACAAAGGCCAATGCACCTTTGTATATTTCTTTCGGATTCATAAAAGAATCCAATCTCGTGGAAGGCCAATGCAGCATGTGTTGCTTCAATCCATTTTCGGATTCATAAAAATAATGTGCACACATGGTTTATTGTGGAAGGCCTGGCAGACAACACATGCTTTTGAGCAAAGGAATCAAATGGAAAAGTGGAATGCACATGGAAAGTTATCTAGGATACATAAAAGCATGCAATACTCTAGGATGAAGGTACTATGGGATATATTTCTTTATGCTGCAGCTGTAGGTGGAGCTCACATGCGTTCCAGCACAAAGCTGTCTCTATTCATCAGCTCAATCGAGGAAGCAAAAGGATCGCAGCAAGGGGGACAGAAGGTGCGGATAACGCACGACAACAGATGTTGTGCACGTTTCCTGTTGTCAAACATTATGCGATCAATATGTGGGAGAGATTTTTGACGAACGCAACCTGGCAGCCTAACAAAAATCAGGTGGGACATGATTGAATAGGGAGGCTCGGCAGTTCCAATTGGAATTGCATGCCAAAGACTAATGCTGAAAGTAACTCGAGGATGGAACAAAAAGGTTGGATTTAACACCAGCATGCTAGGGATTTTAGAGGAGCTCAGGTATATATTTGTTTTAATGATGGAGGATGAAGGGAACTCGATAAGATCTAGACAAATGAGTGTTAACAAAGTACAACATGCGTTTTTGAAGCCTTTCACATGGACATTCTTTGATGCAGAATTGTATTACAAAGTTTAATAGCAATAATGTGATATCAATGTTGAGTGCAACACTCAACTTTGATGATAGGCTATTTGTTAATTTCAAACTTTATTCCTTTCAGTTCGTAGGATAGAATGACATTGTATTTTGTCTTTTATCTAGTTATTAATAAAACTAGCCCTAGGCATTTTCCTAGCGGATTGATTAAAAAAACATGCGTATTTCCTTTCCTTAGAAATAATACTTCTTCACATGAACAACATTCCAACTCGAGGGTAGAACCTTGCCATCCATGGTTTCCAATTCATATGCACCTTTTCGAATGATACCTCTAACCTTGTAAGGTCCTTCCCAATTTAGACTCAACTTTCCTGCATTTGCTACTCTTGTTGATTGAAAAACTTTCTTGAGTACGTAGTCCCCAATCTTAAAGTACCTCAGATGAGCTTTCCGATTATAATATCGCTCGATAATCTGCTTCTGTGCAGCTACACTTATCAAGGCTTTTCTCTCCTTTCTTCAAGCAAGTCGAGATTTATTCATTTGAATCTTCGGTTGCTTGATTGTATCTTGTGCTTATCTCTCCTATTTCAACTGGAATTAAGGCTTCAGCACCGTACACAAGCAAAAATGGTATCTCTCTCGTACTTGTTTTGCTGTTGTTCTGTAAGCCCACAAGACTCCAGGTAGTACTTCTGGCCACTTACCTTTTGATTACTCTAGTCTTTTCTTCAAGTTATTAATAATTACTTTATTTGTTGATTTAGTTTGTCCATTGGCCAAGGGATGATAAGACGTTGAAGTAATCCTTTAATTTGCCAACTCTAAAAAAATTTTGTGATCTTTGCACCTATGAACATCGGGCCATTATTGCACACGATTTCTTTTGTTAATCCTGAACCAATATATGATATTTTACCAAATGAAGTCCCTCACTTTTTTTTCGTGCACCTGTGTGAAGGCACCTGTTTTTACGCACTTAGTGATATAATCAGTGAGTACTAATAAGAATCGTACCTTTCCTTTGGCTTGTGGTACTGGACATACAATATCCATCTCCCACTTCATAAAAGACCATGGTGCAATAACCGGATGTAATAACGCTGTTGGACGATGCATGTTGTTACCATAACTTTGGCATTTATAAAATTTGGCCACGAAGCTCTCTGCCTCTTCTTCCATTTTCGGCCAGTAATACCCTGCTCTAATTAGAGTTTTTACCAAGGATCTTCCTCCTGCGTGATTTCTGTAATGTGCTTCATGTACTTCTTTCATCACATACTCTATTTGAGAATGCCCAAGACATCTTGCTAAAGGACCCCGAACATTTTTAGATATAAATTGCCTCTATCCAAACAATAATAGGGAACTTTTCGTCGAAGTGCTTGAGCCTTTTTCTTATCTCCAGGTAGGATTCCATTATGCAAAAAGTTAACGATCTCGTTTCTCCAATCCCAGGTTAGATTATTGAAATTTACCTCATTTTTGTCTTGATCGAGTGCTGAATGAAACAAATGTATCACGAAAGCATTTTATTCATTTGTTACTTCTGCAGCGGATGCAATATTAGCCAACGCGTCTGCTTCGACGTTATCTTCCCTAGGTATTTGCACGATTTTCCAAGATTGGAATTGTCTGACAGAATCACGTGCCTTTTCCAAATTTTGTTGCATCCTCGCCTCTCTAGCTATATAAGTCCACTGCATGTGATTAACTACGAGCTATGAGTCATTTTTTAATATAACCTGCTCTATTCCGAGCTCTCATACCAATTCTAAACTTGCAATCATAGATTCATGTTCTGCTTTATTATTAACAATAGGATGGTACTTTATGGCTTGTCTTATGGTTTCTCCCGATGGTGGGATTAGAACAATTCCTAAACCTGACCTTTTAACATTCGAGGAGCCATCGGTAAATAGGGTCCAAGTACTTGGAGTGGACCCGTTAAATACCAACAGTTCTTTTTCTGCTTCTATTACCATCCCTGGTCTAAAATCTACCATACAATCTACTAAAACCTGTGACTTTATCGTAGTCCTAGGTTGATACGTGATGTCATACTCACTTAGATCTATGGCCCACTTCGCTAATCTACCTGATAACTCTTGCTTATGCAGTATATTTTGTAAAGGGTAGGCGGTACTACACAGATAGGGTGACATTGAAAATAAGGCCTTAATTTTTTGGAAGCCATTATTAATTCTAAAGCAAGTTTTTCTAAGTAAGGGTATCGAGTTTCAGCATCTAACAAGGATTTGCTAACATAATTTCCACGACCCAAACCGATGGGCCGCGACGGGCACCCGATACATTACTCAATCATATCAGGACCTGCGGGCATGAAATGCAACATCCCCAAGCAAAATAAACGTCAGTAAGAATAATGTACCGAGTATGTAAGGCACATAAATAAGTATATAACAGACATGGAATAAATATAGAATAAATGACTCAACCTATAAGTCTGGATAACTCCGTAATTCATGAAATTATTATTGTGCCATGCATATGCGTATGAATGTCATGTCATGCATAGGTACATGTTTCATAAAATCATCAGACCTCTAAGGGCATCCCATCATATCATCTCGGCTACTGTAGGCAAAATCATCAACGTATACCAGCTGATCAGGTGGTGGTGCGTATATAATGTCATAATGTATATAATGCCATATGGTCATGGGTCAATATACATGTATAAATGAATTCAATGCATGAGACGTACGTCAATAAAATCTTTCGGAATGTCATAAGACCATTATGCCTTTGATTAATCTCATGCAGTAAACTTTTCAACTTACGTATTTTTCTGAGACCCATGTACAGATTATAAAATAATAGAACACAAGGGAATTCAAGAACATAGGCACCTATAATACTTCTATGAATAGAGTCATTTATGGAAGTTGTGCATTTTTTCGTTTCGTTCATGTCGTATAGATCATGCCAAAAGAAAGAAGGGATAACCTTAACATACCTAGAGTAGGAAAAAAATTCGTCTGATATTCTTGGAAAATGTTGAACCGTACTCCGTTATAACCGCAAAATTTTACGTTGCTACAGTTCTAACAATTCTCATTGGAATTGTTTGGTTGCAAGAATTTCGTTGAAACCTTGTAGGAGAATTTGACGTCTGGTAGTGTCTTGAATTGTAATTGGAATTATTTGGTTTTATGTAGGAACTTGATATGTAGGGTTTTCTAATGTTCTTGTTATGAAGTGTGGTATTCAAATACTTTTACAATACTTTTTATTCAAAAAGTGAGAATGAAGTGTCTTTTAGTTATTACTTAAGTTGCCACCTAATTCAAAAATGATTATGAGTCATTTTCCTAATATGTGGCTTGCTGCCACGTTTTGGGGGTGGTGAATTTTGTCTTGATCCACTAATTTATTAATTAATTGGGTAATGTCTCGTTACCCGGTAATGAACCAATTACCCCCATAGTTAAGAATTATCTCAAATTACTTAAAATTCTACTTATTTTAATAGGCTTGTATATATCATTCTATCATGATCATATGGTACCTTGTATGGTACTAATCCATAAATACCGATTATTAATGCTTGGCTCGTATTCTATCGCAACATGCCAAACTTGGATGAAAATTCATTTTCTTTGATTTGCTTCCCCTCTCACCTTCACGAATTTACTCATCACTTGTTTGAAATAGCATAATCCTTATAATCTCCAAATAATCTTTTCCTTGGATTGATTTCAATTACCTTATGACAAATTCAACATATAATACTACAGGGTGCAACATCGTCGTAATTTAATAATACGAAGCATAAAATGATCGTAATGTAGTACTGCAAGGCGTAACATCATCGTAATATAATACTGGGGGACGTAATATCGATGTAATATTGCGGGGCATAACATCATCCCCCCTTTGGAATATTCGTCCTCGAATATTGACTGATGTTTTTATCATTTTCATACCTTATTGCTCTTGTGAATACCTTAATACTCTCATTGCCATTTAGGCAGTTGTTATGTGAATAAATCCAAAGGCTAGGGTATTCCCCCCTTTAGGCTTCTTTCCCACGCCATGTCTTGTGATCGAATTCCTTCCAATCTAGTAACTGTTGTTACCTTCTATCATGCAGCCTCTACGATACTGACCTTGTAAGTGTGCCTATGTGACTCTTCTCCCCTTTTTCCTCTAGCTTTTAGCCAATTACTAGGACTTACTTTGTAAATATATAAAAGGCTTAATAGGATGCCTCTCTGGGAATCTATAAGTGTACTGAAGTTCTTTTCTCGATACTTTGTAGAACCTGCTGATGTGGCTATATCTTATTTCATAGACCTGGTTATCCATTCGTAAGACTTTACTGCATCTACGTAGGTCATACTATGCCATAATTCTTACTTCGATATATCGTTACTGAGGTCTGCAACCAACTCCAAGTTACTCTCGTTGTTTATCCTTAAGACTGATGGTCTAATCTCATCTCATACTTTATAACTCTTATCCATCCATTGTTGATTCGCCTCAATATTGATCTACAATCTACCACTAATAATTTGAAACTTTTTATGTAATCACTAGGGCTTACGTCTCATCAGGGAACATTTGAAATGGTTAGATTGATCCACCTGGGGCGATACATGCTCTCATAATCATATTTCATATGTGATTCATCTTACGTGGATATTTTAATCGTGTAAAATTTATGAAATACCTTTCCTTTCTTATTCAAATCATTACTCAATCGAAGGCTCAAACATCATCTTGTATTTACCACAACTACACCCTCATTCTACTACCAGGGCAACTTCCCATCTCTTCTACATGCTACTAGTCTTACACTCATTTGAGTTCATTCATGCTATATTGAGCTTTCTATAACTTAGATGAATCATCAGCTCATTTGTTTTCACGGGCTTAATCCCGAGGACTTCTCCATTTTTCATCACCTTCTCACTTGCCTTCTTCTTATCCTTACTCTTGTCTTTCTAAAACCTTGTCGTCCTATCATACTTTAGCTTGCGATCGATTCCCTTATGCTTTTCTGGAATATCAAGCGAGATAGTGCATCGTATCTAACTCTTCTTTACTCTCTAATTAGACCTTTCGGTACTTAGAAACCATAGGGTGGAAGGTATGTCACTGACGATGCTGCTATCATTCCTAGATACTGAATCCCAATGCTTCTAGTCTTTTACCTGAAGTATGGACCACTCTCGTCCTTCTATACTTGAGTATTTTGTACGTTGTTCACCTTTACCTTACTTACTTTTAAATTATCACCTCATATTCTTCTATCTCTCTTTCATAACCTCCCTCCCACATAGGTATAAATCATATCCACCATTTGAAGGCCTATTATAATACTTGCACCTCAGGTTCCTATACAATCTGGTGAGAGCTCCATACTAAATTCTTACGAGGCTAGTATTTTTCTAACTAGCTTTATCATAGAGCCTTTATAGAATATGGTTTTTGTGCTATCTCTCTTGCACATCTAATATTAAGAGTGATTCTACTATGTTTTCAATCATGATTCCTATAACTTCTGGGTCCAATAATCAGATTCTTGATTTACTTCATTGATGTAACTCTTTAGTTTCCTCCTTCTAATCAGCCTTTATGTCGACTTAAGTTATCTCCCGATCTGGGGTTCATGTTATTAGTTATTTTGTTTAGCCTTTCATGTGCACTGAGGAATATGCATGATACAATCCTTTAACAATTTAATTCCTTCGTATATGACCTAGGCTCAATTCTTTCTTATAATATATATTAGAATCTTCTACGGCTGTATATGATGCATGTATAAAACTCCGAACCCTTAAGTGCGTTCATAACATAACCAACTCTGGATCACTGATCGAATAATTTCTTTCGTTCTATCTTAGCTTTCTTTCGACATAAGCTATTACTTTTCCTGGTCTTTCTGCCCCCCTGTTGCGTCCATACTTAGCTTATCTTAGTGCCCACACATGCCAAAGTTTTCATGCTATTCATATGATCTCAAATGTTACTTTTAATTTTACTTCCCGTTCGTTAGCCACGATAGGTGCCACTTTCTTATGAAGTGTATACAATGTTGTTTTGAGACTGTTGCTACAAGACCATTTACTCTTTTAGGTCACTGTGCTTAGGTTGAAGCCTTCTTTCTTATATCCTCGGCTAGTCTTTCATTTTAGTACTTAGGGAGGACCCTCTGACTCTTTTAAAGCTGCAAGCTTATTACATTGTATACTCGAAGGACCTTTTGATGTCCTTCCTTGCCTATAACTATCCGTAGTTACTTACCTCCATGCACTTATGCTTGTAGGGCTGCTTCTGAACTGATATTTTGACTGTCTTCCCAGTGACACTCTCTTTTATTCCCGTAACATTCATACGATACCTTTAACTACCCCAATTCCTAGCCTAATATTTCTCAAGTATTGCAATGATATTACTGCGAGGCTGAATTCACTATATTGGGATTTACTATGTTTATCATGCACTATCTGTTGATTTGTCTGTATCCTTTTGTCTAGCCATAACTAGGCTCTTCCTGAATCAACTGTAGCTGCTCGTTGGCCCATTCTCATATCAATATACCCAAGTAAACTTTCTTGGGTTATTTTCTTTATCTTAACTTACCTCTCGCACTGGCTCTTTTTATTTATTTATTAATAACATCCCGGACCGGAACCCTTACTTCACCTCCTTGACGTCGTGCATGCATAATGTTCTGGAATCGTAGCATATCTGTAGGATTTAGATAAGTGCCATCTCATTTTTATCACATTCTTCCTTTACCATTCCATAATTACTAGAATCACTTAATTCTGACTTAACGCCACATCACTCCGTATTCCCTCCTTTAGGGGAGTACTGAGAGTTGGAGCTACGACAACCTACCTATAGTTGTTTTGCTTCTTCATCTTCGGCGTCCTTGCATATCATCGATGAACTTTACTCGCCTTGCAGTAATCCTTCTCTACTAAGGATAACAAAATTTCTTAGTTGTGATGGTGACAATTAGTGTAACTGGCACATACAATCCCTTAAGCTTAACTTTGCTTACATTGATTTCTTTAGGGAAGCGTCTTCCTAAATGAC
The DNA here is from genome assembly GCF_000393655.2 of Nicotiana sylvestris. NCBI lineage: Eukaryota > Viridiplantae > Streptophyta > Magnoliopsida > Solanales > Solanaceae > Nicotiana > Nicotiana sylvestris. Next base: position 66,808,633 of record NC_091059.1, on the reverse strand, counting down.
CATTCTCTGAATTTCTCATGAATCTTTTTCTGTTGTCCATTCTATTATCGCCGTAACGCAATCTAAAATCCTTAGATGATGACTATTATCAAATCACTCAGTCTTTAATTCATGTTTAGTTTGTCTTGTTCACCATCCCATACAGATTTCTATTACTTTGGTGTTTAACTCTCCTTTCTGGTAGTCGCGTTGGAATCATGAGCTTATTTTTGAAATGAGGATATGACTTTATGGCCTATATTCTTTTATTGTCTCAAGGCTAGTCACTTCTCGTCTTTCCCTTTCCTTAACAATAGACTCTATAATACCTTTTTTCTCTTTTTTCTCTCTACCGTTGTCATCCATCTTACTCATAATGCTTCATTAACTCTTTCCTCATTACTCTGCTAATAATTCTGTCTATCATATCATTCTGAAAACTTCAACAGGACATTCTTTTAATTTTAGCTCCCTTTGCTCCATCCATTGGCTCTTCGAATTGCCTAACATTCTTTCTCTACTAGGGACGAGAGTCACACTTAGGTAATATTTATCCCTTCAAGGCTTCCAGTGCCTATCTTTGTAGTCCTCATATCTTGCTGTACTCTTTTAGAGCGCACCATCTGGATGTCTCACAAGGATATTTATTAGCATTTTTGCAATATCCTTTGGAAACGTCAACTAATACAAAAAATCCATCTATCATTTTGGGTTATTCTAACCCCAACCGGATTCTGATATCCCGTCCTTCTCTTAAATCATATATATTAGCTCCTATAGGGAATAACTGATATTGGTGTGGCCAATTGTACATACCTCTGTTACTGTTGAAGGTAACTCAAAAGATTTATATCCCTCTAACTGAGTTGTAAATACTGTTATCCTTCATTAACTGGGCGACTCGTGCCTTTCTTCATCTTGCTTCTTTTGCTTCTTGAAACTTGTATTTATCTTCTGAATCTTTCATTATCTTTCACCATAAAGGTGGATAGATATTCTTGCCTTAAGACTCCTTATAAAGAGGCTTATATGTCTAAGTACACATATGATCTACTGAAGACCATACATTTACTTATCATAAGCATCATGAAAAATCGGGTTCTTCTGACTCAACTTTTCCATAGTCACATTAAATCTCTTACCACCTATATTTTTGGATGTAGGCATCATCACATTATGAATAAGATATAGTTTAGTAAATTGAGTTCTTACAATTGAGCTCTTCTACACGATCTAGATTAAGAAGAAAGATTGACAGTCCTAAATGCCCTGTAGACTCCTGCTTATAAGTGTGGTGCATGACACACCCATAAATAAGACTCTACTAGACACGGTTTATAGAATCCCTAGGACAGAACTGCTCTGATACTACTTTTGTCACGACCCAAACCGATGGGCCGCGATGGGATCGGGTACCTTACTCAATCGAGTACCAGTATAACGTATCTTTTCATGTCATACTATCAAAGATAACTGAGCCGGAAGGCTGCCGTGAGATAAGTATAATACAATATGTGATACCAACTTATACATAAGACATATAGGCCTATAAGACCAAAATAATTACTCGTATACTGAACATAGGCCGATAAGGCCATACAATGTTTTATGTACATGACATCTCTCTACAAGCCTCTAAGAATACATAATTTTTATAAAGGTCTGGACAGATTTCCGCCATACCAAACAATACACGTCTAAATCATACTAACCAAACAAGCAACTCCGAAGCAAATGGAGTGTACCAACATCTTCCACTGAGCTGATAGTCTACTTGGAGGGCTCTCGACCTGTCTATCGGGATCTGCGGGCATCAAACGCAGCGTCCCCAGGCAAAAGGGATGTTAGTACGAATATTGTACCGAGTATGTAAGGCACATAAATAAGTACATAACAGTCATGGAAGAAATATAGAATAAATGACTCAACCTATAAGTCTGGATAACTCTGTAATTCATGAAATAACTATAGTGTCATGCATATGCGTATGAATGTCATGTTTTGCATAGGTACATGTTTCATAACATTATTAGGCCAAGAGGGCATCCCATCATATCATCTCGGCCACTGTGGGCAAAATCATTAATGTATACCAGCTGATCAGGTGGTGGTGTGTATATAACACCGTAACCTTTTCCCATATCCCATTTACAGATAATATACATATATACGCATATATAATGCCATATGGTCATGGGTCAATGTACATGTATAAATGAATGCAATGCATGAGAAGTACGTCAATATAATCTTTCGGAATGTCATAAGACCATTATGCCTTTGATTAATCTCATGATGTAAACTTTTCAACTTATGTATTTTTCTGAGACCCATGAACAGATGATAAAATAATAGGACACATGAGAATTCTAGAACATAGGCACCTATAATACTTATATGAATAGAGTCATTTATGGAAGTTGTGCATTTTTTCGTTTCGTTCATGTCGTATAGATCATGCCTAAAGAAAGAAGGGATAGCCTTAACATGCCTGGAGTAGGAAAAAAATTCATATGATATTATTGGAAAATGTTGCACCTTACTCCTTTAGAACTGTAAAATTTTACGTTGCTACAGTTCTAACAATTCTCATTGAAATTGTTTGGTTGCAATAATTTCATTGAAACCTTGTAGGAGAATTTATCGTCTGCTAATGTCTTGAATTGTGACCGGAATTGTTTGGTTTTATGTAGGGACTTGAATTGTAGGATTTTCTAATGTTCTTGTTATGAAGTGTAGTATTCAAATACTTTTACAAGACTTGTTATTTAAAAAGTGAGAATGAAGTGTCTTTTAGTTATTACTTAGGTTGCCACCTAATCCAAAAATGACTATGAGTCATTTTCCTAATATGTGGCTTGCTGCCACGTTTTGGGGGTGGGGGATTCTTAGTCTTTATCCACTAATTTATTAATTAATTAGGTAATGTCTCGTTATCCGGTAATTAATCAATTACACACATAATTAAGAATTGTCTCAAATTACTTAAAATTTTACTTATTTTTAATACCCTTATATATATCATGCAATCATTGTCATATGGTACTAGTCCATAAATACCGGTTATTAATGGTCGGCCCATATTCTATCCCAACATGCCAAACTTGTACGAAAATTTATTTTTTTAAACTTGCTTCCCCTCTCTCCTTCACGAATTTACTCATCACTTGATTGAAATAGCATAATCCTTATAATCTCCAAATAATCTTTTCCTTAGACTGATTTCAATTAGCTTACGACAAATTCAACATACAATACTATAGGGTGCAACATCACCGTAATTTAATACTGCGAAGCGTAACATCATTGTAATGTAGTACTGCAAGACGTAACATCATCATAATATAATACTGCAGGACGTAATATCAATGTAATATTGCGAGGCGTAACAATAATAAATTAGAGATAGTTTACCTTGATCTTCTTGAACTAATACCGAACTTATTCCAACTCTGACACAACAATATATATAAGTAGCTTTTCACCATCTTTTGGTTTAGCCAGCAACGGCGGGTTCGATAAGTATGCCTATAAATTTTTGAGCGCTTGTTGATACCTTCAATCCACTCGAATCGGCTTTGCTTTTTCAATACTGAAAAGAACTTAAAACCTTTCTCCGAAGATTTAGAAATAAATCTTCCCAATGCTGCTATCCTACCTGTCAACCTCTGCACATCTTTTTTGCTCGTGAGTATATCTGGTATTTATTCAATAGCTTTAATCTGTGCTGGATTTACCCCAACTCCACAGTTAGAAACAAGGAATCCTTAGAACTTACATGATGACACGCCAAATGCACACTTTTCACGATTTAGCTTCATGTTGAACTTGCAGAGAATCTGAAATATGTTGGATGTGATCCTCCGCCTGTGTTGATTTGAATAACATGTCATCAATGTAAACTTCCATGGTTTTTCCCAAGTACTCTTGGAACATTTTCGTTAGTAACCTCTGGTATGTGGTTCCATCATTCTTTAGACCGAAAGGTATGGATTTATACAGTATGTCCCCCTTTATGTAATAAAGGAAGGCTTTTCCTCGTCTAAAGGATCCATTTTTATCTGATTATATCCAGAATAAGCATCTAAAAGCTTAAAAATTCATGTCCTGCAGTAGCATCAATTAGTTGATTTATGTGCGGTAAAGGAAAAGAATCTTTAGGGAAGGCTTTATTTAAATCAGTATAATCTACACAAACCCACCACTTACAATTCTTTTTAGGTACTACTACAATATTAGCTAACCAATTAGGATATTTTACCTCTCGAATATACCTGATTTTTAAAAGCTTTTGTACATCGTCCTGAATCACCTGGTTCTTAAAGGATCCTTGATTCCTTTTCTTTTGTTTGACATGTGGATATGTTGGATCTTCATTTAGCTTATGGCTCATCACTTCCGGCGATATACCTGTCATATCTGAATGAGACCAAGCAAAGCAATTTGCGTTAGCTTTTAAAAATTCAATTAACTTACGTTTCGACTCTAGGCTCAAATTGGTTCTAATGTAAACTTTTCAGTCCGGCCAATGTATAAACATCATTATAGCTTCAAGCTACTCGATTGTTGTTTTGATGTTTTCATTCTCCTCTAGTTCTTGAATAGTATCTGCCCTTGAGTCTACATCTGTTTGTCCACCTTCAGTTGAGGTTTGAGTTGCCACAGCCTTAACTGAACCCTGTAATTGCTATTTTTCATCTGCCACACCAGTTTGTATACTTGAATCTTCCACTGAATTGATACTTCTAGAAGCTTGTTGATTACCACGGATTTGCCTAATTTCCCATTGAAAAGGGAACTTAATAAACTGATGTAAAGTAGATGGAACAACATCCATCTTATGAATCCAAGCTCTGCCCAGAATTATATTGTATGCCATGTCCAAATCAATTACTTGAAATTTCGTATCTTTAATTATTCCTTCTGCGAATGTGGTGAGTATTATCTCCCCATTTATGACAATGCTTGAATTGTTAAATCCATATAAGGTAAGTACTTTGGGTACCAATTTTTCATCATCTTGCATCTCTCTCACCACTCTTAAAAGAATGATATCGACAGAGCTACCTGGATCAATCAAAACTCGTTTCAGATTAGTATCATGTACAAGAAAAGATATTACCAGTGCATCATTATGTGGGGTCAACATGCCATCCGCGTCTGCATCATCAAATGTTATACTGTCTTCTTCTACAATTTGGCGAACTCATTTCCCGTGGGTGATTGTGATTTTTGATACCTTTTTTGCAGTCGTATAAGTCACACCATTGACCTCCCCTCCTCCGCTTATGACATTTACTGTTCTCTTCGGTGACAGAGGTTTTAGGGGCTCCTGTCTATTCTTCATATATGCTTGCTTAACTTTCTGACTGAACAATTCAGTTAAGTAGCCTTGTTTCAATAAGTGTTCTACTTCACTTTGTAGCAATCTGCAATTTGTTGTCTTATGACCATGATCATTGTGGAGCTCGCACCAGAAATCCAGGTTTCTTCTATTTGGGTTCGATCTTATCTCTTTAGGCCACCGCACCTTATCCCCCATGCTTCGTAAAACTTATACCAACTCGGATGTGCTAACATTAAAACTGTAACCGCCAACTTTTGCTTTAGAACTTCTATTGTTATCCCGCGCATCTCGTGTTTCTCGTTCCTTCCCAAACTTGGATGATGAACCAGAATCTCTATCCTAGATCTGGAATCGTACCTCGAGTTCTCCTATTTTGAACGTGAATCCTTTCCTGCTGGTCCCATGTATGGCTCATACCTGTTCTTTCCAGACCTTTTTTCAATCTCTGGTCGTCTCGAGCTTACTCTTTCATCTCCTTGTGACTGAGTGATACTATCTTCTTCTATCCGTAGATTCGTGCTATATCTGCTGTAAACATCATTCCAAGTAGTCGCAGGGATTTCTCGTTAGCTTTCTTTTAGTTTTCTCATAGCTTCTGAGCTCTTCTCATTTAAATTACTTGCGAACGCCATAAATGCCCAATTTTCTGGTACGCGTGGTAGCATCATCCTTTCACATTGATATCTATCTACGAATTCCCTGAGTAAATCCATATCTCCTTGTTTTATTTTGAAGATATCTTCCATCATCTTTTCAACTAAGCTCCCGAGTGTGCTTTTATAAACGAATCTACAAGCTCAGCAAAAGAATCAATAGAGTTTTTAGGTAAAAGAGAATAACATGTTAATGCTCCATTTGTGAGTGTTTCACCGAATTTTTTGACCAGCACTGAGTCTATCTCTTGCTTTGTCAAATCATTACCTTTCACGCCTATGGTAAATGCGGTTACATTGATCTCGTGGATCAGTAGTTCTATCATACTTTGGGATATCGGGCATCTTGAACTTTTTTGGAATAGGTAAAGGAGCAGCACTTGGTTTCCAAGGTTGTTGAGAATATTTCTCCATGTCCACTCCTTTGATTATAGGTGGAAGACCAAGTATCTGCTCTATGCGATCATTCTGCTCCTTGAGCTGTTTCTGCAAAGTTAGCACTAAAATTTGTAAACCAGAATTAATTGGAATACCTGACCGAATTGGTGAGTCCATCATGAGATTCGTCGGGAGTTCTTCCACTACCCGAATTGGCGAGTCCCTAATGTGGATTTTCTATGGTGGTAGTGTTATTCGGCGGTGGAGTCGGTGGTACAGTTGGCAATCCACTAATAAAATCCTGAAGATCATTGTTGACATATTTTGCGATCAATTGCTTTAATGCTGCATCAATAGCTTGATCATCCGAATGGGTTATTCACATGTGATTATGATCTGTCAGGTGTCCCTTCTCGGGATTGTCGAGGGGAGTTTTCGAGGTGAAGGGACTGGAGTACCATCCCCTTGTTGGTTTGATTTGTTTAACTAGTGTTGCTGATTTTGTTGGTTGTTGTCATTAGCATTCGACATGATTTTTTTTTGATAGGAAAAAAATTTGGAAAGTGAATGGATTATCAAATTCCCGGCAACAGAACCAATTTGCTTAACCAGAAAATAGGAATTTCGATCAAAGCCTATTTTTAGAAGTACTCGGGTTACTGATAATCAAGAAAAGGAATAGTTTTGCAATGAGAAAGGAAAATTAGAGTATGAAATAGCAAAGCAATCAGTATAAAGCAAAAGTAAATAATTTTATTCCAGTAATAATCAGAACGTGTCCATACAAATGACATTTCTCTTCCTTATATAGCCGTCTCTAAGATCAACATCTTTTCCCCTTTATGATCGAGTCATTACGAGCATTAATGTCACACCCCAACCTTGGGAGGCACGACCGACACTCAATCGAGAGAACCCGACTAATCAAGCCTTTTGGACACTTTCTACCCAACTCACTATGATCAAGAAACCATGCTTTCATTTAATTATATAGTAGGAAAGGTCATACATATAACATTGCTAGTTCATTTTACATTACAACCCTTAAACCATAGTTAAGTTTCCAAAATTTCATACAGTTATATTTTAAAAGAACAAGAGGTTAGAATTATAACACTGTCCAGTGACCCATCCAACACCCGTACATAACCCACACAAACATCTACGGAGCCCCTAAAGATACAAAAGATAGTTATGATAATGCCGGCAACAAGGCCCCAACTATACCTCAAAAAGTGGTAATTTATAACAAAAGATACACTACATAACCCCTAGAAGAAAAAGGGGCTCAACAAGGCTACTGAGAGGAGGGTGCACCACTATCTACGATCAACACTATCTGCTATGGAACTACCTACATCCATTTAAAGATGTAGCGCCCACGGTAAAAGAGATGTTAGTACCATGGAATAGTACTAGTATGTATATCTCATTAGAAAGAACAACCATACAAGAATAAAAAAATCATATGGACTAACAAAAGATTTAAAAATCACCCCATCATCAAATAAGAGGGTTCACATAGCTTTCATAAAATTTCCATAACTTTAGGTTGCGACATTTCATACTATTGCATCACCATTCACAATACCACCACTTTCTTGCGCGGAGTCCGATCACGACCCGATCGGCTAGGTAGCCTAATTTGTGACATGTACCTCAGTTACAATTTCATTCGCACTTTTTGGTTTCAATATCAGCACAATACCACCATGTGTGTAGCATGGCGTCCGATAACGGCCCGATCGGCTAGGCCATTTTACCAAGACGTCTTTCCTTTTCCATCAGTCATCTCATTTCAATCTTTATTTCACATATATCAATTCATCGACACATGGGGCCATAATTATCACATTATACTTGGCACTAGGCCACATTTCATAACTCAAACTCTTTTCCCCCACATTTCACATCATTTCCACTTTCAACATTAACCTTGCAAGTTAAGATAATAGGCACATACAAGAGCAATTCAAGTTGTAAGCATAGAGAGGATTTCACATAGTTTAGCATAACAATCTCAATTTGAACATGACTTTAAATCTAGGCATTTTGGCACATAGTTCACATTCTTCACACATCCTCAATTTACCGAGAATAACATATAGAGAGTACATTGAGACACAACTTTCACATATATTCTTGCAACACCATTTCACTTGAAATAACAAGTACTACATCAATCAATTTTCGGACTTACAACATTTACATAGACACTATGGGAGCTCAATTTCTAAGAAAAGGAGGTTTTAGCCATACATACCTCAATATAGCTTTCCTTAATTCTTATAATAATTCCGGAACTTATAGCAACTTCGATCTATTTTATGAGAATTATAGGTTGAACCAAGAATTAGAGGGATAATCAAGATTCTAGCTCATTTGGATACATTATGTCACGACCTCGGTTTGCCCTCCGTGAACCATCATGACGGCACCTAGTCTCTACGACTAGATAAGCCTAATTTGTGGAAGAAAAACCAAAATTCGCGGAAGCAAACAATTTAAAACAGAAATAAAGCAGTAACAGTGTTTAAATGTGCCGCTCGACATACACCATGTTTAACTCTCAATACCAAACACAAATCCAAGACCCAAAAATCCAATGAATCACAAGCTAAGATCAATACTACATAGCTTTAACTCCAGAATGTCTAATAAGAACAGGAAGGTACAGAAGGGCTAAATACTAAAGGCAGGAATAGAAAGGGACTTCTTGGTCTGAAGACGCGGCAGATGTACCTCGAAGTCTCTAGAGCGGTCGCCTCCCTCAAGGATAGTAGACCTGATCAGCGGTACCTAGATCTACTCATGAAAAACATGCGCAGAAGAGGCATGAGTACACCACAACGGTACTCAGTAAGTGCCAAGCCTAACCTCGGTTGGGTAGTGACAAGGAAGGTTAAGGCCCTACTGAGGTTAAACAAATATAAATTTCAACAGTATATGACAGAACAATATAAATAAGTACGGCTGTAAAATAACACAGGATATACAAAACAACAACAAGTATACAGAACACGGTAAACATGGAAAGGGAATACAACTCAGCCCCAATAGTAACAATTAGGGATCTCCTAGGATACCGTCCTGTAGTCCTATCTTTACATATCTAGTGAATCTCCGGGATACCGTCCCGTAGTACATCATATATATGTCCGAAGGATATTCTGGGATCTCGTCCCGTAGTCCAACTCATAGTGCCCGGGGATTTACCAGAATCCCGTTCCGTTGTCCCAAATATAAATACCCAGTACTGGGGGAATCTACCGAGTGCATTCCCGTAGTTCCATATAACTGTGCAGGGGGGTCTATCGGGAATCTAACCCGTAGTCCCAAAGTAAATGTGCAGGGGGATCTACCGGGAATCTAACCCGTAGTCCCAAAGTAAACAGACAAGGGGGAGCTACCGGAATCCCACATCCATAGTCCTAAAATAAATACACAACAACAACAGGAATATAGACAGAAATGGAAAAATTTCATATTAAGGCAATAAGTGATTCTAGCCTAGTATGCTATACTGAATTCAAGTAAGGTAGGCTGAATCAAATAAAGCAAATTAAGTCACTCAGACATGCTTTCCTAAGCTAACAACATGCTTAATAGTGCAAGAAATAGAAACATGAAAGGAAACATACTAGTAATTACTTAAGAAAACCGGATTTCCAATAATTAGCACAAGTACGCACTCGTCACCTCATGTACAAGGCATTTCAATTACCAAATATACCAATCCTAAGGGAAAGGTCCCCGACACAAGGTTAGACAAGCCATTTACCTTGAACCGGCTCAAAATCAAACTGAAACCACGCTCTTTCCACGAGTACTCGACTCCAAATGACTAAAATATATTCAATTCAATTTCATAATGTAAATAACACTACAGGCAACTGATTCTACAATTAAATTCTAAGCTAATACGCGAAATTATGTAAAATGACCAAAATGCGCCTCGGGCCCACATCTTGGAATTGGGTGAAATTTACATTTTCAGAAACCTTGTACTCTCACGAGTCCATACATAATGAGAACACTGAAATCGGAGTCCAAATGACCCCTCAAATCCTCATTTAAAAGCCTCTTAAACTCAACCCCTAATTACCCATTTTCCCCAAATTGCTCACCACTAATTAGGACTTTAATCACATAAAAATAAGTTATGAAGTCAAGGATGTTACCTCCAAGTTATTCCCCTCTGTTTTCCTCAAAAATCCCTCTTAAAAGCTTCAAAGCCGAATGAAAATGGTGAAAGGATCCCTCAAATTCGCGCAGACAACAATTTATATGTTCTGCCCAACGATTTCCGCATTTGCGGCGCCGCAAATGCGGTCCCGCTTCTCTGGAACAAATGTCGCATCTGCGACTTTCACATAAGGACCCAGCTTCCGCATCTGCGGAACTCTAACTGCAGGAGTGGTTCTGCTTCTGCGGACATTTCACCGCATCTGCAGTTCCTGAGGAAAAATCCCAAATTCGCTTCTGCAGCTCCGCATCTACGGTCCTCAAACCGCAGATGAAAAAGTACCAGAAGAACAACTGCTATAGCAACTTCACTTCAAAAATTTCCTCCATCAATTATCCGAATTCATCCCGAGGACCCCGGGACCTCAACGAAAAGCACCAACATCACCTAATACCTCATTCAAACTTATACCAATCCTTAAAACACCTAAAACAACATCGAAACCTCGAATTAATCAAGGATTTGAGCCTATGAACTCCAATTTTCCTCAAACTACGCTTTCGATCAAAAATACTATCAAACCTCGTCTGAATGACCTAAAATTTTGCACACACATCCCATATAACACAACGGAACTACTGCAACTCTCGGAATTTCATTCCGACCCTTGGATAAAAATCACGCTATCAAACCGGAAACTTCAAAAATTCAACCTTCGACGTTTCAAGCCTAAATTAGCTACGGACCTCCAAAACACAATCTGAACACACTCCTAACCCCAAAATCACCCAACGGAGCTAACGGAATCATCAGATTTCCATTCCAAGGTCGTCTTCACATAGTTCCGACTACAATCAACTTTCCAACACTTAAGCACTCATTTAGGGACTAAGTGTCCCAAAACTCAAAACCGAACATCCCGGCAAATCACATTAACAGAAATAAACTTGGGGAAAGCAGTTAATAGAGGATCGGGGCGTTAAATCTTAAGAAAACCGGCCGGGTCGTCACACATTATCAAGCACTAAGTGTGTGTTATGATTTTAGGACCTTTTTGGTGAGAGATTCTATCATCGTACACCCGATTTGTTACATTTTTAGCTCATTGTCTCCCCATACCCTTTTATTACACATGAATGCAAGAAAATCCATCCTTATACCTATGAACCCACTTGTTAATTACCTATTCTTGTATGAATTTCGAAATCAAAGGTTAGGTTACAAGTTCTTACCTCTTAGGATGAAGGCTTAGCAACTTTACTTGATAATCTTCAAGGATTTGGGCAAGGATTGAATAGTGACTTAGTGAGGATCATTTCCCCCTCTAGAACTCTTTCTCTCACTCTCAATGTAGTATAGAATAGCACAAGAGGGTCTAATAGGGTGTTTTAAATGGAATGGGGTCGGGTTTTAAAAGTTAGAAAATAGGAGCCCAAACACAATCTGCGGTCGCATATATGATCACATAACTTATATGCGGCCTGCAAAAGGGACCGCAAAAGTAGCCCTCAAGACTTGAATATTATGACCGTGTATGCGACCAATATGCGGCCCATATACATGTCCTGTAGTTGCATAATGCACCGTAGAACTGCCTTTCGCAAAAATCCCAAGGAGGTTATGCGATGACTATGCGGCCCACATATCGATTATGCGATCGCATATTTGGCCACATAGTTATCCTCAAAATTAGCCAACATTTTGCCTCACTCTGCGATAGCTATGCGGCTGCATAATGGGCCACAGAAACGCGCTTTTCTAAAAAAAAAATTCCTTAACTTTTTAATGCACAAATCAATCCAAAAGGTCCGAGACACAACGAGCTTGTGAGCTGCGGAGAATTTTATAAATTTCTAACACATATTCCTAACTTGGCACTACGAGATTTCAGGTTTTTGAGTAAAAATTTCAAGGGGCCTTACATCCTCCCCCACTTTCATTAGTCCTCGAATGAGGAACAAGGTTCACTTATCAGCACCTTATGCAACTTCAGTTTCTCACCACATACCAACAACCCCCAAATTTGGCTAACTCTCTAAATTTCCAAAAATTTTGCCGGAGTTCCTTTGTATCTAGGCCTATCCACCTGCCAGAGAGTCCCAAAAACATATCCGAACAACATATACACAATCTATTGACATGACATAACTCATAATCACACCAACCACGTCCTCATAGGTAATATATAATAAAAACAAAACAGTTTCACATAGACTAATCAAGTGATATAAAGTTCATAGGAACCAAATTCATAGAAGCTATTACATGGCTATACAAACAAATGTGGGTACTTCCTTTTCATTTCTTCCTCGGCTTCCCAAGTGGCTTCTTCAACCTGCTGGTTTCGCCATAACACTTTCACGGAGGAAATTTCTTTATTTCTCAACTTTCGGACTTACCTGTCAAGAATGGCAACTGGAATTTCTTCATATGAAAGTTCTTCATTTACCTCAATAGTTTCAATCGGCAGAATAGTGGAAGGATCTCCCACTACCTTTTTCAACATAGACACATGGAAGATTGGGTGTACCATTGACATCTCGGGTGGTAGCTCAAGCTTGTATGCTGCTTGACCGATCCTCTAAATGATTCTATACGGTTCGACATACCTCAGACTCAATTTTCCTTTCTTTCCAAACTGCATGATACCCTTCATGGGGGAAACCTTTAAAAATATCCAATCATCTTCTTCAAACTCTAAATCTCTGCGACAAATGTCCGAATAAGTCTTTTGGCGACTCTAAGCAATTTTCAACCTTTCCTTAATAATCTTGACTTTCTCCATAGCCTGATGCACAAGGTCAGGACATATCAATTAAGATTCTACAACCTCGGACCACCTAATGGGAGACCAACATCTCCTACTATATAGCGCCTCAAATGTTGCCATCTGGATAGTAGCATGGAAGCTGTTGTTATAAGCAAACTCTATGTGGCAAATGATCATCCCAGATACCTTTGAAATCAAGAACACAAGCACACAACATCTCCTCAAGCGTCTTAATAGTCCACTCTTCTTGCCCGTCGGTCTGAGGGTGGAAAGCTGTACTAAGATTTACCTGCATACCCCAACCTTGCTAAAATGTTTCCAAAAGTTGACTGTGAACTGAGCCCCTCAATCTGAAATGATTGAGACTAGAGTTCCATGCAACCTGACTATTTCTTTGATATATAGCTGAGCATATTGTTCCTCGGTAGATTTGAATGGCAAGAAGTGCACTGATTTCGTGAGTCGATCCACGATCACCCAAATTGAGTCGAACTTGTGCAGAGTGCACGACAACCCTACCACAAAATCCATATTGATCATTTCCTATTTCCATATTGGAATTTATATGCTTTGAGCCAATCCACCAGGCCTTTGATATTAGACCTTCACTTGCTGACAATTTTAACATTTTGCCACAAAGTCTGCCATATCCCTTTTCATGTTGTTCCACCAATAAAATTCCTAAAGATCATGATACATTTTTGTAGACCCTAGGTGTACGAAATACCTTGAAGTATGAGCTTCGGCCATGATCCTTTCTCGAAGACCGTCAATATCTGGAACACATAGGTGCCCTTGGTACCATAGGGTACCATCTTCCATGACAAAAGAAAAAGCTGTGGTCTTGTGTTTATGAATCCCTCCTTCAGCTGTGTCAACAATGGATCATTGAATTGCTTCTCTTTCACCGCCGCCACAATTGATGATTCAACCCTATTCTGCACAATTACTCTTCCTTCATTAAAGTCCGCAAGGCGAACTCCAAAACTAGCCAACTAGTGAACCTCCCGGGCCAACGACATTTGATATGCCTTCAAATGAGCAAAACTTCCCATAGATTTTCGGCTAAGAGCATCCGCCACAACATTGGCCTTTCCCGCATGATAGAAAATATTGATATCATAGTCCTTAAGTAACTCTAGCCATCTTCTCTGTCTCAAATTCAACTCTTTTTTTAAAATTTATATTTAAGGCTCTTGTGGTCCGTAAATATATCCACATGCACCCCATACAAATAATGTCGCCAAATCTTTAGTGCAAACACCATTTCCGCAAGATCTAAGTCGTGGGTTGGATAATGATTTTCATGATTCTTGAGTTGCCTAGAAGCGTAATCTATAACCTTGCTGTGTTGCATTAACACACACCCAAGCCTGATCCTCAAAGTATCACAATACACCACAAATCCCTTTGTACCCTCTAGTAGGGTCAATACCGGTGTTGTAGTCAATCTTGATTTCAATTCCTGGAAGCTCATTTCACAAGCATTGGACCACTATAACTTAACTACTTTCTGTGTCAATTTAGTCAATGGAGAGGCAAGAGTAGAAAATCCCTCCACAAATTTTCTGTAGTACCCGGCCAAACCCAAGAAACTGTGAATCTCTATTGGAGTGGTAGGTCGAGGCCAATTCTTTACTGCTGCAATCTTTGAGGATCAACCATAATTCCTTCCTTGGAGACTACATGACCCAAGAACGTGACAAATTCAGCCAAAATTATTATTTCAAAAATTTTGCATACAGTTAGTGCTGCTGAAGAGTCTGTAGAATTGCCCTGAGATGGCCAACATGGTCCTCGCAACTTCGGGAATACATAAGAATATCATCAATGAACAGTATCACAAAGGAGTCTAGAAAAAGGCTTGAAGACTCGATTCATAAGATCCATGAAATTGCTGGGACATTGGTTAGCCCGAATGACATCATCGGAAATTCAAAGTGCCCATACCGTGTCCTGAAAGCTATTTTCGGAATATCCTGCTCCCTTATCTTCAATTGATGATACCCGGAACGTAAGTCAATTTTTGAGAAGCACTTAGCACTTTGCAATTAATCAAACAAATCATCTATCCTTGGTAGAGGGTATTTATTCTTGATTGTGACTTTGTTAAGTTACTGGTAGTCAATACACATCCGTAGCGACCCATATTTCTTCTTTACAAAAAAGACCGGTGCACGCTACGGCGACACACTCAGCCGGATGAAACCCTTCTCTAACAAATCCCTCAATTGTTCCTTCAATTCTGCCGGTGCCATTCTATAAGGTAGAATTGATATAGGCTGTGTGCCTAACATCATGTTGATCCCAAAATCAATCTCCCTATCTGGTGGGATCCCAAGGAGCTCATCTAGAATAACATCCGAAAATTCATTAACAACTGGCACAAACTCAAGGCTAGGCTCCTCGGCATCAGAGTCCGTAACCCGGACTAAATGAGAGATACACCCCTTCTTGATCATCTTTGTGGCCTTAAGGTAAGAAAAAAACGACATTTTAGCACTACATTATCTCTCTTCCATTCAACAATGGGCTCATTAGGAAATTCAAGCCTTATAGTTCTAGTCCGACAATCAAGTTTGGCAAAAAATAAATAAAGTCAATCCATTCCCATTATTACATCAAAATCGACCATCCCCAATTTAATAAGATCGGCCATAGTATCCCTACCACGTACCGTAACAAAACAACCTTTATAAACTTATTCAGTCGTAATAGACTCACTAACCAGAGTAGAAACCAAGAATGGCTCATGAAGTTGTTCCGGTTCTATCCCAAATTCCATGGCAACATAAGGGGTAACATAGGACAAGGTGGAATCGGGGTCAATAAGTGCATACATATCATGAGATTGGACAGTTAGAATACCTGTAACAACAGCTGGGGAAGACTCTGCAGTCTGGCATCCACTCATAGCATAGAACCGGCTGGCTCCTCCCGAACTCTGCGCACCACCCCTAGCTACACCACGCCCCGCAGGTGTTACCCCCATTTTTCTTGTTGTGGGGAAGTCCGGGTTTCTATGTTCGTGGGGGAACAACTCGTTCCCTTTAGGGAATTGGCTATTCGAAGAGTCGTCACCTAACGGATTACGTCGCATTAGCAAACCTAGAGCGATTAACTCATGTAACTAGTTTGTATAACTAGAGATTAGGATAAGGGCTCGAAATAACCTTGATGGGAATATGTTAGGCACCCCTTGCGGTCCACAATGGTGTGTCCCAGCCAAATTTAAGTTATGTGAATTGATCATTTTAACAAATAAACAGTTTTAACACATACTCGCAAATAAAGGCATGTTTTGACATTCTATGTGATGAAACAAAGGAAAAGGTTTGAACAATTTGCACATACGTAAAGAAAAGTAAATTCATTTGAACAACGGGGGTTGGGAAACTAGGGTACTAGGTTATTTAGCCTACATGATCATACCCAAACAATGCCCGGTAATCACTCCTTAATAAGGGGCTACATGTGACGTTAGCGCGTAGTCATCATATCCTTACTACCCAATTCCCTCCCCTTGGTCATGGCCTAAAGCGTTCTAGCAACCTTGAAAGATATCCTATGCGTGCACTACTCATCCCTTCCTTATGGCCCTAGAGGTATTTAGGACCTCTAATTTAGGTAGTTCTAGACCATCCTTAGGTACTTAAATGAGAAAAATATAGGCGTCAATCAAAAACAGTTAGGACTACATTAAAGAGAGAACAATTAAAGGCTCACTTTTTTACCTCCACAAACAGAAGAAGTAAGTGCACGTGCCAAACAATAGTTTCAGGTATTTAAGAGAAAACCTTAGAACATGATATCTAGGTGAGCAGAGAGTATATAGTATTGAGTTAGGACCAAAGTGTCAAAGACCTATTAAGCTTTCCTACTTATTTTAGCAATCACAGATAGCAGAGCATAATTTTCAGTTGCAGGATTTTTAATCGCCCTACAAGCTTGCCTAGGCGTATAATAGTGATGTCCTATGAGCATGGTATCTATTATTAGGCAATTTGAATCCTATTGACATGCTTTCTAGTAATGTTATTTAAGGCAGTGTTGAAAACTCATTAACGAAACGAACATATTAGTTAATTAAACCAATTCAGAGTCTACAAAAATGAGTTAAAGTTAAACTAAATTGGTTATAGATCTTATAGGCATGATTTCTAATTAAACATAAGGTGAAGCAAGCAGAATTAATTTGACCAAAGCAAAATCCGTATAGGCATGATTTCTATTAAAACTGATTTTAAATCATATAGGCACGATTTCTAAGGAGATGAATTTGAATACATGCTATAATGGAAACTGAATTTCAATTACTTGACACTCTATAGGCATGATATCTAATTATATGAGATGGAGCAGGTAGAATTCATTTCAACCAAGAAATCCTATAGGCCGGTTGTCTAACACAACACATGTAAATCAAAGTAAAGCCTATAGGCATGTTATCTACCCAATTTTACCCATAATATACAACTATCCTCCCTTTTCATTAGTCACCCCAATATTTGTTTACAATCAATTATTACAGAGCAAGACTTGAATGAATTACATAAATACAACAGAAAATAAGCTATAGGGAGCCTGAAGCAGGCCCAAAGTAGTTTCCCAAGCCTTCAGTAGTCTCAAATGCCCAAAGTTCCATAGCCAATTTCATATCTAGGTGTGTCAGAGTTCCCTGAGGACCTTAAGGATCCCGGGCATTGCTCACACCTAGACCTTTCTCAAATAATAATTGATTTATGTGCAGTGTGGAAGTTCCAGCCTTGATATGCCAGAGTTTAGAGAGATCTTAAGGGTCTCTAAGCAGTACACATACTAGAGGGGCAGGACTTAATAATCTAGGAGTAAGTGAAAGTGCATAATGGTTCGAAATAGTTTAATAGATAGTATAAAGAAAGGTCTTAGGAGTGAAAAGAGTTTCTAAAAAACAATACTAATTTAGTGATAAAACAGTTTGAGGAAAGTGTAAAAAAAAAACAATTTGCAATCAGAACACAAGTCATAGAACAAGCAGCTTTAGGAAGTACTTTGGCAAACAGCTATCACACCAGGGAAGAGGGGTTGGGAACACAGACAATACACCTTAATAGAGTTCTTAAAGGGGTTCCACAGAACTAGAAGGTTAGATAGAATGCTGGTCATGCAGCAAAGATCACAACAGAAATATGTACAGGACATATAAACAACACAGCTAGAGTTTAACTAACTTAGCAGGAGTGAGGCAAAACAAGCAAGGACTTAAATGGACATGCTAGGAAAGTATTAACAAGTGCATGCATGCTTATTACACAAAAGCAGGGTTTAGGCATGCTAGATAAAGAGTAGTCAGTCAAACAGGCCAGTTACATATGTAAGCATGTTAAACAAGTTAGCAAACAAACAAGAAAGTGGAAACAAGTTAATCATAGATTTGAATAGGCAATATTTGGCATGTTGGGTAAGCCGTAAACAGATGCAAGAATGGACTCAGACCATATGAACTAAAGAAGTAAGTAAACACGTAGGTTTTGATTCTTAAAATTAATCAGAAACATGCCTAGTTAGAGAAAGAAAACACAAGATGTGAGAAACGTATTGTGCAATTTCCAACCTTGGCTTGTAGCCGGCTAGAACTACAGAGATCACCAGTAACAGAGAGATAAGAAACAACCTTTTTTAGAGTGTAAAAGTAGTAGTTTCTGAACTATTGTTCATGTTTTGAAGTGAGAATAGATAAGGGCATATAAAGTAATCAAGAGTTAAACAAAATAAGGTAAAGAATATATTATATATCAATTAGGGAAATTCACATAATGAGTCATACACGTAAAATTAGTAAGTCTTCCCCTTAATCAAGGGATAATTACTCAACAGTAAAAGCGGGACATATATTTAAGGAAGGAAATCAAGTAAGACTTGGATACAGAGTAGGCAATTAGGGGTGAATTAACATGAGTTCAATTAAGGAAACAATTAGTAAGAGTCAACAAATAACAAATAAGGTAAGATAAAACTAATTAAGGCAAGAAGTTCAATCAAACTTCTTAAAAATCAAAGGTTTTGTTAAGGAAAAGAGTTCAAATCAACCAAAGTAAGAACTTCAGAATATTCAAGGGTTTAATTAAAAGAGAAAATCACGTAAAGAGTCAGCCAATATCAGACAATTCAAATAAGCAAGAAAGGAATAGTCAGGACTCAACACATAGGTTTCAACGAAGTAGATTGGTAAATCAATAATTCAAAACAACCCTGATTTAAGGAGAAAAATATAGGTTTACCATGAATAGCCAGAATAAACATAGACATATATAGTCAGTAGAAAAGTTGAACCAAGAAACTTAGTGGAGGCATATTAGGATAAGAAAATCACAAGACATCTAATTGGCTAAAGAAAAAATCACAAGAACCAAAGCAAGGACAAGGTCAGTACACAAGTAACTCAGAAACCAAACAAAAATGTCGAAAAATTAGGGCTTTTATTATAAACGAGTTAAGGTTAGAGCAAACCTTAAGAAATCAGTTAAAACATATAAGAAATAGAAGATTAAACACTCAAAATTATCAAATGTTTTGGAAAAAGAAATTTCCGGAAAACCCTAGTTTAGAAAAATGGAAAACCATTCGAAAATCAGAGGGCTGTTGTAAAAATTAGAGGGTTCTTGTAAAACTTATACGAAATAGGTTCCATCTATCTCAGATATTACACAGATCTGAGAAGTTCAAAGAACAAAAATTAGGGTTTCGAGAAGAACAACATAGAGGTGAAGAATCAAGCTTAGAAACTCATAGATCTAAGGAGATATAGAAAGATCTTACTCGGAATCAAACTGGAATAGCCTAAAACATGCAATAAAGGGCCATCGATGCAAGCAGACTAACCTTAGTCCCTTGAGGACCCTGGAGATGGTGATACCAGTACAGGAGAGACCTTTATAGGCCTGGGGGTGGTGAGAAACCACCATAAATGGCCATAGATGAGTGACAACGAGGTCTGATTAGGGTTTAGACTTTACAGCATTTGAGAGAAGAGGGGATTAGGTGACGGCGGGGAGGGTGTTAGAATGATTACGGTTTGGGGGTATACATTAGTTTATTTTAGGAAGGGGGAATCTCGTCCGTTGATCACAATGATCAATGGCCAAGATTTTACCGTATATTGGCTTGGGTCAGGTGGGTATTGGGCCTGGGGTTTCTGGGCTGGTTTATAAAGGGTTAAAATTGGGCTAGTTAATAGGCCTGGTCCAAATTAAAAAGGGGCTATTTGTTAAATACGTAATTAATTGCTAAAACAGTTTTAAAAAATGGTTAATAAATTATAAAAATGATTCTTGTGCCTGGAAATATTTTAAAATAATTACTTAATATTTTTGTTTACCGTGAAAATGGTAATAATAATTAAATTTGTTGATGGGACTCTAAAAATACGTGATATATTTTTATGCTAGTTTGTTAAGCAGTTGATGCTATGTATATGAGATTTGGAGACGAAATAAAGTGAAGGAGGGAGCTACAATCAAACCGATAGGTTGGTTACTCGGTGCCTTGGGCTTGTCGATTTCGGGACTCGAGGTCGATCTCAGGGCTTGGCTATGAGCTATCGAGGGCAATTTCTATGTGACTAAAAGTTATAATAAAATTGACAGAGGCTCTTTATAACCAATGATAAGAAATAAATGACGAACAAATGTGGAGATAATAAATGAGAGCAATAATATCAAGAGAGTATATTAGAAAGCAAAATAGAGAGTTCCTGTATATTTTCGTGTGGAGTAACTAAAAAATGACCAATCCTTACAAAGTGATAAGGGTCCCCTTTATATAGGAGGGAAACCCCATCATAGTACAACAAGCATTAATTACAAATATATGGAGATGCGACCACTAGATTACACCCAAACTCGGGTCTTAGAGTAGCTCCCTAGGCTCTATCAGTCCTAGCCATGTGCCATGGGAACTCCCCATTTCCATCGTGGTTGTGGTTGACATTATCACAAGATTGAGTGTCGACGAACCTCGATGGAGGAATCTCGATCGTAGCCTTATAGCCCCGGGACTTCGAGATGGTCTTCCGAGGTGCTTTGATAATGAGAAATTGGACCCTCCGATTTCACTGTATACAGATAGTTCCTACATTTCTTAGAGAGGAGTGATAAGAATGGTTTTAACACCTAACTCTTCGGACTTCCTACAATGATGTCACGCCGACGATATCATACTTACGATGTAAGTCTCCATGATAACCGATACATCCCATGGACTTGTCTTTTCAACATCATTCAATTTGCTACAGATACCCATTCTTCAAGGCGACTGTACCACCATCGATCCAGTTTGCAATGGCGCATTGATTGCGCCTGTCGATACGTCTTCTAAAGGCGTTGATGGCATTGTAGGCCACACTTTCATCCACTATAAATGGGGCCTTTCCATGCTAAATTTTTTATTCAAGTGTTTCTCAACATCTTTTCATTCCTTTCTTCTCATCCTCATTATCCTTCTTTTATTGCTACCCACCATGTCTGGGGTTTCTAACCTAAAGATCTTAAGGCGGTGATCTTACCAGCCGTGTCGTGGCCTTTTACTTTGGCTTTGCTGCGACGAGCAAGATTACACTGTCTCGTTGTTTTTGTTTTTATTGCTATGGCTATCACAACACGAAGGGGGTCGGCCTGTCCCGACTTGGGGGAATATTTAGATTCTACACCGCTTCTCGGGAGAGTGTTCAGACTACACACCGCTACTCACTCTCCTACCCTAGCCTGGTGCTGCACTTCATCCTTCGGGACTTTTCCCAATGGGTAAAATGGTGCACCGGCCGTTAAGCTCGCACGCCATGATGTCTCGAAAGGTGGACCTGGAGTGGCCGTGCGAGTAGTGTTGAGGCCCGCCGAATCTTCAATGTTTGGATTTGGCGGGCTATATCTCTTTTTTCTGTGTCTTCTATATCACCTTCCTTTTCTTTGCCTTCCCCTTTTCCTGTTCGTCATCTTCGCCCTTGGAAATATTGCTCCATGGGATTGAACTGGGAACATATAGGAGGTGGCGGTCGAAGGTATCACCATCGAGGATGCATGCTCGAGGGGGCAGAGCTCAGAGATGCTGATATCGGAGATGAATCTTAGAGAGTAGATTAGGCCCCAGGCTTTCACTGCGTGTGCACCCTCTCGCTTATTTGTTTCTATGTAAGAACCCCTCGTGGGCTTTTGTAATCATATGTAAGGACCCATCGTGGACTTTTGTAATTGAATGTTTCATGAATACAAAGATATTTTCTCCAATTTGTCTTTGATGCTTGCTATATTCTTTTATGCTTGTAAAGACTCCAAATGCATGGCTCCATCTGTTGTTGCCAAAACCAAACCCGGGTGCGAGTATTATTTATGGCCTTTGGCCGATTAATATGGCCTTGCACGAAACCCTTTGCGATCCCTTGGACCGAACCTGAATCGGGCCGATGGACTCGGGTCACCGGGACCTTGACTTCGAGTAGAATGAAAGTAACGTTTTGGGCCTTGGAATCATGGTTTATTAGTTAATCTCCGTGGTAACCTTTTTTGAGAAGAAATTTACCCGGAGGCCCGTTGACAGGGGCCGCCTTTGGTCTCTCGAGGGCAGTCCTCAAGTGGAGGTTCGTTCAAATTCGAACCACTTGGAAACTCGCTCTAGGCTTAGCGTAAATAGCCCTAAGGCACTGTAGATAGATTTTGTAAGAGGGTTTCTCCGATCTCGGACGGTACCCCGGGGCCAAGCCCATACGGGTCGGGATTAAATGCTTATTTCCTTGGAGCCTAAAACCCCGAGGTCGGGTACCACCTCGGGTCTTGTGATGATGTCACTAGCTTTTTGGAGCCTAACCTTGTTCTGATGGAGGTCTTCGAGGTAGGGTACCACCTCGGTACTTGAGAAGGTGTTATTGGCTTCATGAAGCCTAACCTTGTTCTGGCAGAGGTCTTCGAGGTCGGGTACCACCTCGGGACTGGAGAAGGTATTATTGGCCTCTAGGAGCCTTACCTTGTTCTAACAGAGGTCATCGAGGTCCTGTACCACCTCGGGATTGGAGAAGGTGTTATTGGCTTCTGCAAGCCTAACCTTATTCTGATGGAGGTCCTCGAGGTCAGGCACCACCTCGTGGCTGGAGAAGGTGTCATTGGCATCTTGGAGCCTAACCTTGTTCTGATAGAGGTCCTCGAGGTCGGGTACCACCTCAAGACTTGAGAAGGTTTCATCAGCTTCCTGGAGCCTAGCCTTCTCTTGATGGAGTTCTTCGAGGTCGGGTACCACCTCGGGACTCGCGATGGTTCTTTTAGTCGGTCTTGAGGCACGCGGATCATTGCCGTTTTTTCCATATATATACATGGATGTTTTTGCTTTTTAGGGGATCCCCTCACTTTAAGCAGTTGCCCTTCTTTTTCTGCGCTAGCCTTTCGCTACTCCGGAACTAACACACTTGCATATATTCCCACTTTTTTTCTAATTTCGTCATAGCCACAGCTGCTATGTTGGGTTCTGTCCGATAGGGAGGGAAGAGCTCCACCTCCAGCATTCAGTACCAATGAGAGTATGCCTTGAAGGTTGCTTCTTCGATAGGAGAAGAACATCTTAGGTTAGTGAGAAAAGACTACGGATGGGGGGGAAGGTAGTACCACAAATACTTCCCTCGGGAGAGGGCATCATGGACCGTGCCGATGTATTCCTGAATGTGTACACATATCCTTTCACATTGGGCCCCTTGACAGGGTTGTGCTCGACTTCTGCCTAGAATATCAGGATACCTTGGCACAGATCCATCTATCATTTTGGCGAACAGTCCTGATGATGAGATTTTTTGCGGAGAAGGCAGGGCTTGACTTTATTCTAAGTCACCTTATCAGGCTGTACCAGCCCTTCCACCATCGAGGTCTGCTGATCTTGCGATGCCGATCGACCACACCCTTTGTTGTTGACAATGAGAAAGATAGAGATCGGGGATGGATGAGTCGTTTCGTCCGAGTGCAGACCACTGTAATTATCCCCGTGGAGCTCATGCCATTCCTTGAGGAATGGAATTATACTTGTAAGTGGTGCATCTCGTGCTTTATCAGTTTTGTCTATGACAAAAGCCTGGTTTCGTAACCGTGCCTTCTTTTCTTTTCCCGCAGCGGTTACGTGGGCACCGGGTGACTTTCCCAATTTACCGGGCTGTATCCAAAAGTTTGCGACCTACTCGACTTGTGACGAGTGCAAATGTTATGTCCTGTGGCAAATGGGAAGAAAAATACCGTGGTGAGTGTTGTAAATGGGAAGAATATCCCCTTTACGCGTATTAATCTTACTATTGTAGGCATTGGAGAGTCTTTTAAGGTGAGTACGTTCTCCTCCGGATAGGGGGAAGGGTTGCCAACTTCCTGGCTGAAGAACGGTAACAATGAACAAGAGGTGCTTTCATAGGGCGATGTCGCTCAATGTAAGGCGGAGCAAGATCGAGGCTTCAAAGCGGAAGCATCATCTGAGCCTATCGTGTCCGCAACTCCCGGTTCTGGAAAGAGGGTTTCCCCGTTGTTGTCACCTTCTTTTCCCGTCGATAGCATTTCGGGAGATGCTGTAAACTCGGGGTCGCATACACTGAGCGACCGTGCTTCTACCAGAGCAGTCTCCTTTAGGGCCAAAGGGAATGGATTGGAAGGTGTGCGTTCGGTATTCAATGAAGCCCAGCGGCTTCACTTTGCGGTGAGTTTTAGCACAGGTTTTTCGAGCTTTGCGCCTCGCCATCCTCATTGAGCTTTCTTTTGCAGGCATTAGACAAGCTTAAGTCTAGACTGCTTCATTGTGAAGCTAGGCTACAAAAAGCTATGGATGAGGAGAGGTCTCTATGGCTCCTTTGTGATGAAAAAGAAGTCGAGTTTGTACATTTGCAGTATGAGGCAGGCCGGAGCTTGAATTACGAGAACCACATGAAGGAGCATGTAGTTTTCTGTCCCATGTGAGTGTGTATTTCACCTCCTGGCTCCTGGGGCTAATACTTTGTTTATTTTAGTTACATAAAAAGACGGAGGACCTGGAATGCCTTCGAGATGAAGTTGGCTGAGCCAGGCGTGAGCTTGATGAGCTAAAAGTTCGGGCGGTGGCTCAGGCTTTAGAGGGAAAGGGCGCCCTGGCTAAATTTCCTGCTTTTGAAGCTCAACTTTGCTTAGCTCGTGATAATGCTTTGGTTCAGACAGAAATTATTGCGAAGTTCGAGTCTAAGCTTTCGAAAAGTCACGGATGAGATCGTTGATGCCTAGGCAGTAGCTACAATGAGCCGGATTTGGGCTGACCAGGAGATGGCGATCTATTCAAAGGACACTGCGGATGGTCAAGCTGAGCTGAGCTGAGAAGCATCCACGACCGCGAAGGGAGGGTTGAAGAATATGCTCGCTGCAAATCTAGAAGAAAGGCCCTCAAAGAGATGTGTGTTAGGGGCTTTGCCCTCTCGAAGGAATTGGTGCTAGCAAGGGCGGACGAACATGATGCTCGGTTCCATTTACCCGATGCCGAAGAAAGCAAAGATGAAGTCGGCAGGCCGTAGCCCCCCCCCCCCCCCGGTGGGGATAGATTTTGCCATCAATATGTAGAATTTTCGAAGCATGTTTGTAGACAGAGATTGCACTTTTTCGCACATGTGTATAAAAGAAAACCTTACGGCTTTACTCCTTGCGTTGGTAGGAACCCTTAGAGTAGTGATGTGTCCTCGGGGCTCATTGGACTGGCGCCTACGCTCTTACATACTTTCACTCTTAGGCATACTTAGGCCACCTATTTTGGGCTCAGTCCCCGAGTCAGACATCGACTCGAGCTTATTTGACCTTCGAATGGCCGGATTTTAGGCTGGAGATAGTGGCTCTTAAGCTTTTGGTTGGTGCGACCTTTTAGTGTACGTGGGCTGGTGACAATGGCTCTTATGCCTTGGGCCGATGCGGTCTTTTTATGTAAGCTGGCGACCATGGTTCTCACATTTTGGGTCGAAGTGACTTTTTAATGTAAGCTGGCGACAATGGCTCTCACGTTTGGGTCGAAGCGACCTTTTAATGTATGCTGGCGACAATGGCTCTGACGCTATGGGTCGAAGCAACCTTTTAATGTATACTGCCAACAATGGCTCTTACTCTTTGGGTCAAAGTGACTTTTTAATGTAAGCTGGCAGTAATGGCTCTAACGCTTTGGGTCGAAGTGACCTTTTAATGTAAGCTAGTGACAATGGCTCTTACGCTTTTCCCTTAGGCATATATAGTTAACTGTTTTGGGTCCAGTCTCCAAATCGGGTTACGACTCAAGCTCATTTTGACCCTCAAGTTTTCAGATTTTAGGCTGGCGACTATGGCTCTTACACGCTTGGTCGATGAAACCTTTTTTGTGTGTGGCCCTGAGGCTCATTAGGCTGGCGACTATGGCTCTTACGCGCTTAGTCGATGCGACCTTATATGTAGGCTTTATTTTCCTCTCGTTAAGGACTTTTGAAGTAATTTTTTCCTGACTCATCATCGGTTCAGGAAGAACCTCAATTTCGAGTAACTTGCGGTAATGTTCGAGCACCTCGAGAGGTTTGGCTCGGAGGCTGAGTAGCTCGAAGCCTGTGATTCGGAGCTGACATGGTCGAAGCTCATTTGCCTTTGTCGAGGGTAGCCTATTTAATCGATTCTTTTCCAAGTAGATTCGGAGTAATTTGAAGGCCTGTGTGGGCTGGCGACAATGGCTCTTAGGACTTGTAGTGACGGTCGGGCGTCCTTGAGTCACGTTAGTTTTGCTGGTACAGCCGTGTGACCGGAGTCACCTGTGTTTGGCCGGAGCCTTTGAGTCCCGAGTGAAGTAGTTTCGGTATCTATATCGAGGTTATGCCTTTTTAGGGGTCTTACAAGTTCGATATATAGCCAAAACCTTGGGATCAAATCTATACCTTTAGTGAGGTCTTACAAGTTTTACATGTCGTTGAGGTCTTATAGTTTTACATGTTGTCGAGGTCTTATAGTTTTACATGTTGTTGAGGTCTTACAGGTTTGAATACTTGGTACAAGTATTGTTCATGCCTTGCTTGAGGTCTTACAGATATGATTGCTGCCTTATATAGGGCTTACGAGACCGAGTCTGCTCGCTCGAGGTCTTATGGCCTCTGGTTTTGATAAGTCGATGGAGGTGGCGCTTGACGGCAGTCCTCGAGTATTTGAGGTACTTTTGGCGTTGGAGATGTTTAGCGATTTCCGTATTGCCTTATCTTAGGGCTTACCATTTTGGAGTCCCGACCCGGAGGTACATTCAACCGTCTAGCCCGGTACATCATTTTCCTATAAGGGCCCGATTCGGCGTCTCTTGGATTTTCTGAGTGGATAAACTTTGGGGGGGATGCCCCTTAGTGTTCAAGGTTGACTGCAAAAGAAGCCTCAGACACTTGTTGAATCTCCCTTAGGCAGCATGGAGATGTTGCCTCATTAAAACCTTGCCGGTAAAACCCTTTTCGGGACAAAAACTTGGTTGAAGGAAAAGAGTGCAATAGATGCTTTAAAACCTCAAGGTCTTCGAGCTGGGTTAACGTCCTAACTTCTTTGATTGGGCACCTGCATAAGGGTTAGTCTGAAATAGGAAATGAAAAGGGAGATGGATATACCTTAGAGTGAGGCGCGCCAACGATGTTTTGAGGATCGATATGCTCCAATCACTCGAGATGAGGACGCAATATGGTCATTCATTTCGTTTAATTGGGATCAATCGGGGGTGTGGCTTGATTACCCTTTGGCTCTTTTGCGAGTGGAGGTATAGGTACAGGTACCACATCGTGCACCGTGAACATTTCCCTCGCCGCGTGTTGTTCCCCGTAGACAGTTTTAATTCCATCCTTTGTCGATAATTTCATCATTTGGAGGAGAGTGGATGGTACTTCTCTCATGCAGTGTATCCACGGCCGTCCGAACAAGGCGTTATACCTCATGTCTCCTTCAATGACATGGAATTTGGCGTTTTGGGTTGTACCAGCCACGGTGACTGGGAGAGTGATTTCTCCTTTTGTTGTTTCACTTTCCATGTTGAATCCGTTGAGGACTTGAGTGGTGGGTACGATTTGGTCAAGCAGTCTGAGCTACTCTATCACCCTCGACCTGATAATGTTGGCCGAGTTACCTAGATCTACGAGTACACGTTTTATTTGAAAAGAATTTACGAGGAAAGAGATTACCAGTGCGTCATTGTGAGGCTGAGACAAGGTCTTGGTGTTCTCTTCGCTAAATGTAAGGGCGTCCTCGGAAGATATCCCCAGGTTCGCTTTTCTCTAGTGATGGATATTTTTATCCTTCTCATTACGGGTTCCTGCGGGGCATCGACACCTCCCAAGATCATGTGGATGACATGTTGTGGCTCATTTGCTTCATTTTTCTTTGCCGCCTCTCTTTCCCGAAACCTCGAGGGAGGAATATCGATTGTAGCCTTGTAGCCCCGGGACTTCGAGACGGTCTTCCGAGGTTCTTTGATAATGAGAAATTGGACTCTCGGATTTTACCGTATACAATTTTAAAAATATAAAAGGCTAATTTTCGGTAAAATAATGCGATAATGCACTCATAGGCTATAATTGCAATTACATCCTAAAAATACACATGTGGCTATTTGTGCAATAATTGAAACTTAATATAAATGCGAATGATAAATTAAGCGACTAAAAATTATTATAAAACTATTTTGTGATGCAATCAGTGATTGTTTTATAAATGAAATTGTCACGACCCAAACCGATGGGCCACGGCGGGCACCTGGTACCTTACTCAACCGATTACTAACGTAACATATCTTTCTTATTACATTATCATATACACATGACATACGGGCCTAATAGGCCAACATGGCTGTTTATAAACTCAAGACATCGGCCGACAAGGCCGTACAATCTTTTATGTACACGACATATGTCTACAAGCCTTTAAGAGTACATAAATGTCATAAAGGGCGGGATAGAGTTCCGTCATACCAAACAATACACGTCTAAATCATACCAGCCAAATAAGCAACTCCGAAGCAAATGGAGCGCAACAACATGTTCTTCTGAGCTGATAGCCTAATTGGAGGGCTCTCGACCTGTCTATCGGGACCTGCGGGCATCAAACGCAGCGTCCCCAGGCAAAAGGGACATCAGTACGAATAATGTACCAAGTATGTAAGGCACATAAATAAGCACACAAGAGACATGGAAGAAATATAGAGTACATGACTCAACCTGTAAGTCTGAATAACTTTGTAAATCA
Source organism: Nicotiana sylvestris (assembly GCF_000393655.2). NCBI lineage: Eukaryota > Viridiplantae > Streptophyta > Magnoliopsida > Solanales > Solanaceae > Nicotiana > Nicotiana sylvestris. Next base: position 66,779,100 of record NC_091059.1, on the reverse strand, counting down.
TAAATTACTTTTAGCGTCATGCATATGCATATGAATGTCATGTCGTGCATAGGTACATGTCTCATAACATCATCAGCCTCTGAGGGCATCCCATCATATCATATCAGCCACTGTGGGAAAAATCATCAACGTATACTAGCTGATCAGGTGGTGGTGCATATATAACGCCATAACCTTTCCCATATCCTATATACATACATATATACGCGTATATAACACCGTTTGAATCATATTTCAGCCACTTTGGGCAATATTATCATCATGTAGCAGTTGATCAGGTGGTGGTGCGTATATAATGCCGTGACCTTTTCCCATATCCCATATACATGTATATAATGCCTTCTGGTCATGGGTCAATGCACATGAATGCAATTAATGAAAAGTACGTCAATAAAATAATTCAGAATGTCATATTTCCTCTAAGTAATATCATAAAGTAAACTCTTTTCAACTTTCGTATTTTTCTGAGACCAATGAATAGATGATAAAATATTATGACACATGGAAATTCAAGAACATAGATATCTCTAATACTTCTATGAATAGAGTCATTTATGGAATTTGTGCATTTGCACGTTTCGTTCGTATTGTATGAATCATGCTCAAAGAAAAAAGGGATAGCCTTAACATACCTGAGCCGGTTCTCTTAATAATCTTTCAACACACGTTAATTGCGACAAAATAGGTTACGCTAGATCATAGTAGGGAAAACTCCTTTGTATAATAAAATTGCCACTGAGGTAAAATTTGCTCCTTCATTCCTTCCAAGTAATTTCTTCTCGATATAGAGTTTCATAAATAGAGCTAATTATTTAACTCTTGACTGACATTGTTAAGGATGATAAATCTATGAAAAAACAAAATAGGTCTCAAGACAAATACTTTTGACTCTTGAACATCAAATTGGACATCTAATGATCCTGAGTCTTTCAGTATTAGCACCCCAGTGTACTTAGAGACGGTTTGAAGTTTTACAAAGGAAAAAGGAATTGTTTCAACCTAAGATCTTTGAAAGACAAAGATAGCAAATTTGTAGGACTTGCCATTTTCATGTACGACAATTCAAAATGAAATGTTGCTTATCCGTAATCCTTTGTATCCAAGAATTTGTACCTGTAAACAAGGTATTTCATGCCTTATGACTCATCAAGCCTATTATTGCCACTTTAGCTTAGATTGATGCCAAATGGCATCCCAATAAGGATCTTTATCCAAATATATACTCAATTAATTAGGTAATGTCCTGTTACCCAGTAATTAATCAACTACCCGCAAAATTGAGAATTATTCCCACTTACTTAAAATATTACTCAGTTTTCACATAACTTATATACCTTACTATTATGGTCATGTGGTACCTCGTATGGTACTAGTCCGTAAATACCAAGTATTTTAGCTCGAGCCGTATTTTATCCCAATATGTAAAACTTGGACGAAAATTCATTTTCTTTGACTTGTTTCCCCTCTCACCTTCGCGAATTTACTTATTACTTTTTTGAATTAGCATAATCCTTATAATCTCCAAGTAATCTTTTCCTTAGACTGATGTCAATTACCTTATGACAAATTCAACGTACAACACCACAGGGTGCTACATCGTCGTAATGTAGTACTGCTGGACGTGACATCTCACTTCTGAGCTCTCATTAATTTATTTATGGCGTATTTTCATGTATGAAAATATGGAGTGTAACAGAAATGCTGGGATAAATTAATAAAAATATTTTAAAAATGCAGAAATTGTATGAAAAATACTAATTGGTGCCAAAGCATAGTTTGAAAAATATTATGGAAAAAATTGGGTATCAACAGCTGCCCCTCTATACCCGGGAAAGATGAAAGAGTTTTCGGGTAAAGAAGATGGCCAATTTTGACCGATGGGATATTTTGAAAGATAAAGGCCGGACTCCGGTCTTTGAGCTGCTTCCATATCCCTGGTTTTATAGGAATCAGGCCACGTGTAGTTCTGGATTCATTGGCCGAATATACCAATGAAGTCGTTACAAGAACGGACACGAGATTTTGGAATGGATGAAGGAGTGGATATGGTGAGTGGTCCAGGTTTGAGATAGTTGAAGGAACTGGAGCGAGGCTGCTGCTGCTAGGATAGTTGTTGCTAGCTGGTCACCAGCAGATAAAGAGATACTACGAACCCGTATTTGTGCGAAAATTTAAACATGATGCAGATTCCCTTTGGACGATGAAAGTTGTCTTCGGACAGTTTAAAGATGACGTCCTCAGACCATGATGTCCTGGGCCATGAATTGTTCTGTGAGGGATTCGTAGGCCATAAAATGATGTTCTCGGACCATGAAGATGGTGCCTCCGAACCATGATGCCTTTGAATAATAATATGCAAATTGGAGAGATCCTCAGGCCATGGAATGGTGTCTTTTGGCTATGAGGATGATGCCTTTTAGACTATGACGCCTTTGGATAGGTTGGCAATATTTCAGCCCATGAGATGCAATAATATGATGATACCAAAACAAGGGTTAGACTTGTAAAATGAAGGGCAGAGCATAACCCAATCATAAAGCAAATAAACAGTACTGGAATAGAGTAATATTCATGCAAAGAGGGACAATGCTTAGTCCCATTCAAATGAGGAGGCATGGATTATCCTCATGCAAATATGAAGGCAGGGATTAGCCTCATGCAAGTATGGAGGCAGGGATTAGCCTCATACAAATATGGAGGTAAGGATTACCCTCATGCAAATATGGAGGCAGGGATTAGCCTCATGCAGATATGGAGGCAGGGATTAGCCTCATGCAGATATGGAGGCAAGGATTAGAAACGTATTGATATATCAAGTGATTTTTAGATGAACTAGTGACTGTAACACATTCCAGAGACATTGCAACATTCTTATGTTAGAATTTTAATAGTACTCCTCAAAATTCTGCCCCAGTTTGGTAGATGATCCTTCGGCTGTTTTGCGGGTAATGTGCCGTGCTGAACCTTCTTCAGAATTTTGAGAATGTTTCTCAAATTTTTGCCCCATTTTCTTAACCGATTTCTGACCATCTGACATATGTTGGCATTGGCTGGACTTGCTCCGGAATTTTGAGGGTCCCCCTCAAAATTCTACCCTAGTTTCTGATTTTGGGGGAAATGGAAATTTTATTATGATATGACCGAACCCATAAGACTGCGTATGTATCCCCTCTTAAACATGAATCTAGTCAAGCATAGTTCAATTACATCAGATGAGGAAATGTAAATAATCTAAGCAAAGTATCTCTTGACTGCGTCTGAATTGATTGGTTTTGGCCAGATTTCTCCATCCATATCTATGAGTATGAGTGCTCCTCCTGTTAGCACCCTGTGAACCATGTAAAGACCTTGCCAGTTGGGAAAGAATTTCCTTTTGGGTTCATCTTGATGTGGGAAGATCTTCTTTAGTACCAGTTGTCCGGGTGCAAATTGCCTTGGTTTGACCGTTTTGTTGAAAGCTCTAGATATTCTGTTATGGTAAAGCTGACTATGACATATTGCATTCGTCATTTTTCCATCTATAAGGGTCAATTGTTCATAGTGGTTCCTTTTCCATTACGCATCACTGAAAAAGAATGAATCTCTACCTCGACTGGGATGACAGCCTTGATACCATAGACCATCATGTAGGGAGTTACTCTGGTTGATGTGAGAATTGTAGTGCGGTAACCTAATAGAGCAAAAGGTAGCTTCTCGAGCCATTGTTTGTGGTTTTCTACCATCTTCCTTAGTATTTTCTTGATGTTTTTGTTGGCGGCTTCTACGGCTCTATTCATCTAAGGTCTATAGGTTGTGGAATTCTTGTGTTTGATTTTGAAAGTTTCACACATGGCTTTCATCAGATCACTATTGAGATTAGCAGCGTTATCAATAACAATGGACTTGGTAACTCCGAATCGACAAACGATACGATCTTTGACAAAGTCTGTGATGATCTTCTTGGTTACAACTTTGTAAGATGCTGCCGCTACCAATTTTGTGAAGTAATCAATGGCTTCCAGAACAAACCTGTGCTCGTTTAAAGTAGTGGGCTCAATCGGACCAATGAAATCCATTCCTCAAGCGGGGAATGACCAAGGTGATCCTGTTGCATTGAGATCATTTGGCGACACTTTTATCTTGTCGGCATGCACTTGACATTGATAGCATTTGTGGACATACTAGACACAATCTGTCTCTATGGTCATCCAAAAATAACTAGCCCTGAGTATCTTCTTGGCTAAGACAAACCATTCATATATGGGCCGTAGGTCCCAGCATATACGTCCTCAAGTAGTTTAGAAGCCTCTTTTGCGTCGACACATCTTAACAGTCCCAAATCAGGAGTTCTCTTGTACAAATTTCCTCCACTGTGGAAGAAGTGTTTGGACAATCTCTGGAGTGTGCATTTCTGAGTGTGGTTTGCATGCTCTGGATATTCTCCTTTCACCAAATACTCATTGATGTCATGGAACCAAGGTTTTCCATCTGTTTCTTCTTCAACAAGAGCACAATAAGTCGGTTGATTATGGATTCTCACTTGGATGGGATCAATGAAATTTTTGTCCGGATGTTGTATCATAGATGACAAGGTGTCCAATGCATCGGCAAACGCATTCTGAATTTTGGGCACATGTTGGAACTCTATCTTCATGAACCTCTTTCTCAATTCATGCACATGGTGCAGATATGGAAATATCTTGGAATTCTTGGTGGCCCATTCTCCTTGTACCTGGTGCACAAGTAGATCTGAATCACCGATTACCAGCAGCTCTTGAATATTCATATCGATTGCCATGATGAGTCCTAGTATGCAGGCTTCATATTCTCCCATGTTGTTGGTGCAGGGAAACCTAAGTTTGGTAGATATCGGATAATGTTGACCCATTTTTGATACAAATACTGCTCCAATGCCTATGTTTACCGTATAAATGGTAATAACAATTAAATTTGTTAATGGGACTCTAAAAATACATAATCTATTTTTATGCTAGTTTGTTAAGCAGTTGATAGTAAGTATATGTGATTTAGAGACGAAATAAAGTGAAGGATGGAGCTACAATAAAACTGATAGGTTGGTTACTCGGGGCCTCGGGCTTGTCGATTCCGGGCCTCGAGGTCGATCTCAGGGCTTGGCTATGAGATATCAAGGGCCATTGCTATGTGACTAACAGTTGTGAGGCGATTAAAGAGGGCTCTTTATGGTCGATGATGAGCAATAAATATGAACAAAGATGAAGACAATAAATAGGAGCAACAATATCAAGAGAATATATTAGAGAGAAAATAGAATGTTCGATGTATATTTCGTGTGGAGCAATTGGAACAACAGAGTTTACAAAGTGCCAAGGATCCCCCTTATATAGGAGGGGAAAATCCCAACATAGTACAAAATACATTAATAATAAATAAATCGGGATGGGAAAGCTGACGAACTTCATAATGTAGGTTTAGACTAGCTTCAGACTAGCCTGACAGATTTTGCCGGCCTTGGCTGCACTCTTCGAAAGCTTCCCATGCCCATTGGGGTCATAGCCAACATTATCCCCAGGTCGGGTGTCGATAGACCTCGAGTGGGGGGGGTACTTGGTCCGTGGTCTCGAGCCTTCAAAGTGATCTTTCGAGACACCTTATTAACGAGAAATTGGTTCCCCCGATTTCACTGTATATAGATAGTCCCTACGTTTCTTCGAGAGGGGTGACAAAAAATGATTTTGACATCCCACCTTTTAGGCTTCAGTAATGATGTCATACTGATGATGCAAGCCTTCATGATTACCGACACATTCCGTCGTTTTGCTTTTCCAAGACCATTCAATGTGTTGCAGTTTCTCATTCTTCAAAGCCATAATGCCGCCGTCGATTCAGCTCCCAGAGACGCTTGAATGCGCCTGTCATTACATTTTTCGAGGGCGATAATGGCGTCGTCGGTTATGTTTCCCCCTTTATATAAATGGGAGCCTCCTCGGATCAGGCTTTCATCCAAGTATCTTCCCGTACCTATCCATTCCTCCTCTCTCGCTATCTTTATTCTTTGTTGTTCACCATGTTTGAGGCCCATGGCCTCAGGATTGTATGGCGGCACTTTTATCAGGCATGTTACAGCCTATCTCTTGGACCTTCTCTAGTCGAGTGAGATTACGCTACTTTTATGTTGTTGTTGTTGTTGTTGTCGCCGTTGGTGAGGGACGACGAAGAAGAGGTCCGATTTCCTCTGTCCCAATGAAATAGTTGGATTATAAACCACTGCTCAAGAGGGGGCTCAGATTATATACTGCTTCTCACCTCTCATGATTATCTGATGTGGCACCTCACTCCCTTCGCTTTCCATGGAGAGAGGTGGGACTATCTACTAACTGTTGCATCCCACACCGGGGTAACATCTCAAGAAGTGGCTTTAAAGTAATAGCCTGGCGAAATCCATAGTAGCCAGATTTTTCACCCAGCCGCTTCTTCGTTCCTTCTTTCTTCTTCCGCGTCACTTTTCTCTTCTCCATCGCTTTACTCTTTGTCATCTCCACTTTTGAAGATGCCATTCTAGGGAACCGAGATAAGACTTCCGAGGGGATTGCTCTTTGAAAATATTGTCTTTGAGGACGCGTACTTGAGGAGAAGATGCCCGAAAATATTGCTATCAAGGACATACCATTGAAAATAGGCTAGGCCCTAAGGCTTTTATTACATGTACACCTTCCTACTTCTTTATTTCCGTGTAAGGACCCCTCGTGGGCTTTTTCAATCATATGTAAGGACCTCTCGTGGGCTTTTGTAATCGAATGTTTTATGAATACAAATATATTTCTCCAACTTGCCTTCAGTGCTTGCTATATTCTTTTATGTTTGTGGAGACTCTGTATGCATGACTCTGTCTATTGTTGCTAATATCAGGCCCGGGTGTGAGCACCTTTTTTGTACTTCGATTAATTAATATGGAATCCTGTGGAACCCTTTGCGATACCTTAGATCAAACCCGGATCGGGCTGATGAATTCGGGTCGCCGGGACCTTGACTTCGAGTAGAATGAAAGTGACATTTTGGGCCTTGAAACCATGTTTTATTACTTAAACTCTGTGGTAAACTTTGAGAAGAAATTTTCTCAGAGGATTGTGAATAGAGGACTGCCTTTGATCTCTCGAGGGCAGTCCCCGAGCGGAGGTACGTTCAAATCCGGACCGCCTGGAAACATGCTTTGGGCATAGGATAAATAGTCTTATAGTGTTGTGGATAGATCTTGAAAGAGGTTTTGTGTGATCTCAGACGGTACCCCGGGGCCAAGTCCATACGGGTGGGGTTTAAACGCTTATTTCTTTGGAGCCTGAAACCCCCGAGGTTGGGTACCACCTCGAGTCTTGTAATGATTTCACTAGCTTTGTAGAGCCTAACCTTGTTCTGAAGGAGGTCTTCGAAATCAAGTACCACCTCGAGACTGGAGAAGGTGTTATTGCTTCTTGGGGCCTAACCTTGTTCTGACGGAGGTCCTTGAGGTCGGGCACTACCTCGAGACTAGAGAAGGTGTCATTGGTGTCATGCCTCAAACTTGGGGGGCAAGACCGGCACCCGGTGCCTCACCTATCCTTGCGTATCAACTTGCGACTAAGGAACTCTAAACATGTAATGTCATACTTTGGCCATGGGCCACATTGCAAAACAATTGCAAATGATAATGCTGGGCCGATAAAGCCGTCATAACTTCTACAACTGGCAAACCAACAAAATATATATAAAAGGCTTACAAGCCCAACATACTGCACTAGTTGACAAGATATGTCTACAAGCCTCTACTAATGGATATACTAATATCGGAACAGGGCCTCGACCTACTCATAGCATAGTTACATATATACAAAGATGTACGTAAAGCTCTATACCCGGCAACTCCGAAGGGTATGGAGCTTACCGACCAGGTTGAACTCGGGCAATATCTAATGAGGAGGTCTACCCGTCTGTCTGCCTGAACATGCACGCATGAAATGCAATGCCCCCAGAAAAGGAACGTTAGTACGAATTAATGTACCGAGTATGTAAGGCAATATATTGAAAGTTGAAATTGAACTGATAATATATAGCTGAAAGCAACCGGGAGTCAAAGATAATCTGAAGATATGCTCACTTGCTGATACTGACTCAACTCTCTCTATATATAGTAAGTAAAATAGTTGTCTGGCCTTATAAGGCTCGGTACACATATATAACTGCTATGACGTTGTAGGTTCGCTCATAGTCGCTCGGCCATACTAGGCTCTGTATCTCAACCAACTGGTCTCGCTCATAGGCGATCGGCCATAATAGGCTCGGTATATAACTTACCATCCGATCATAGGTTGCCCAATAGGGGCTTGCCTATCGATTATAGCTCGATGGTAATGAAAATAATTTTAATATTATATATATGTAAATTCTCTGCTCTCTTGATTGGAAGAGAGAAATACTCAATTGAATATGAAGTCCCAATAAGAAGAATATTATAACTTACAAAACTAGGAAAATATACGTAATTTGCGAGACTAGCCAAATATACGTAAATTTTGGGATATGAATTTTTCTTTATGGCTCGTTATCAAACTTGTGTAATTATGATGTAATGGTAAAATGAAGGAAAAACTTACCCTTAACATACCTGGAGTAGGGGAAAATCCGTATGATATTCTTGGAAAAGGTTGTACCGTACTCCTTTAGAATCGCAAAATCTCATTGCTATTACGTAATATAACTTTGTATGAAATCTAACGTTATTGAATTCTTGAAGATCCATGAAAGGTCATGTTTCTGAGATTTTTGAAAGCTCACGTTGAAATGGACTGATGCTCACGTTATTGGAATAAAATGTAGCTTACGTTATTGAAATGAAATGGACCTCACATTCAGGAGTTTCCAAAATTGATTTCTCTGAAGTTTCAAATGTCTTTTAATGTTTTTCTAGGTCCCACTTGTCTTTAATATTCAAAAGACTACTTGTCACAAAGAGTGACACTAATCTGCAATACTCATTAGTCATAATATCCTTGATTGTCATGGTCCCACATGGACAAGACTATTATTACTTTTACCCACTTAAATTAATAATTAACCAATTATCTTAAATTATTTCAAATACTATTCACCTTTAACACACTTTATACATCATACCATCATAGTCATGTGATACATTGTATGATACTAGTAAAAAATACCCGATTTTACAATGGTCGGACCGTATTTTTTCAAAAAATATCAAACTTCGATGAAACTCATTTTTTTCGATTTGCTTACCCTCTCACCTTCACGAATTTACTTATCCCTTATTTTAAAATAGCATAATACTTATAATCCCAAAATAATCTTATTCTCGAGCTTACATCGATTAAATTACGATGAAACTTTTAACGTATAAAAAATGCGGGATGTAACACCTCATTTTCAAGCTTTCATCAATTTATTTATGGCGCACTTTCACGTATGAAAATATAGGGTATAACATCATCCCCCCCTTGGAGCATTCGTCCTCGAATGTGGACTGATGCACTTATCATTATCATAGCCTGTAGTCCTTGCGAATACTTTAGTACTCTCTTTGCCATCATAGGTAGTTGGTCTGTGAATAAATCCAAGGTCCAAGGTATTCCGACCTGTAGGTCTCTTTCTCACACCACGGCATGCGGTTGCAATTCTTCCAATTTCGTAACTTTTTCTACCTTCTATCATGTAGCCTGTGTGACTCTGACTTTGTAAGTGCACCTATGCGACTCTTCTTTCCTTTTACCTCCGACTTTTAGCCAATCTAATACAAATTTATGACAAGTTGTCCCTCTGGGCATCACTAGCTTTACTACATCTAAGTAGGCCATACTATACCTTTAATTCTTACATCGATTTATTGTTACTGAGGTCTGCTACCAAACTCCAGGTTACTTCCATTGCTTACCTATATGTATGAATCTAAGTCCTTTAATGCTCATTTTATGGCCAAATCTCATCTCATACTTTGTAACTTTTATCCATCCATTGTTGATTTACCTCAATATTGATCTAAAGTCTACCACTGATAACTTGAAGCCTCTTGCATAACAACTAGGGCTCATGTCTCATCAAGGAACATCTAAGATGGTTAGACGGACCCACCTGGGGCGATACTATTGTTTCATAACCGTATTTCATATGTGATTCATCTTACGTGGGTATTTTGATCCTGTACAATTCATGAAATCCCTTTCCTTTCTTTTTTAAATCATTACTCAATCGAAGGCCCAAACATCATCCTTTATTTATCACAATTACACCCTCATTCTACTAATAGGGTATCATTCCATCCTTTCTAAATTCTATACGTCTTAGACTCTTTTAAGTTCATTCAGGTTGTACTGGGCTTTATATAACTTATATAACCCATTAGCTCGCTTGTTTTCATGGGTTCAATCTTGAGGACTTATCCATTCTCGTCACCTTCTCACTCGCTCTTTCATATCCTTACTCTTGCCTTCGTAAAACCTTATTGCTTTGCCCGACTTAAGCTGGCGACCTACCCATACTTATTTATATTACTCGCAACCTTCCTTCAACTTGCTTGTATCATAGGTTTCCTTATGTCATTCTAAAACATCAAGTGAGACATCACATCGTCTCTAACTCTTCTTTACTGACTTAATTAGCCTCCTCGATACCTAGAAACCATAGTCTATGAGATATACCATTGACGATGCCGCTACCATTCCTCGATATTGAATCCCCGCACTTATATGCTTCTATCCGAAGTATGGACTATTCACGATATTCTGCATTTGAGTATCTCGTATGTTGTTCACCTTTACCTTACTTACCTTAAAATCTTGCATCTTATCTTCTATCTCTTTCCTGACCTCCGTTCCACCTAGGTGTAATTCACGTCTATAGCTTGAAGCTCTATTATAATACTCGCACCTCTAATACATACACAATCTAGTGGGAGCTTCGTACTGACTTCTTATGAGGCTGGTACTTTTTCTAACTGGCTTCCTTGTAGAGCCGTTATAGATTATGGTTGTTGTGTTATTTCTCTTAAACATCTTATATTAAGAGTTATTCTGTCATGTTCTCAAGCACAACTTCTATAATTTTTTAGGTCCAATAATTAGACTCCTGATTTACTTGGGTGATATAATTCTTTAGTTTCCTCTTCCTTCTGATCTACCTTTACGTAGGCTTAAGCTATCTTCCGATTTATGGCTCATGGTATCAGTTATTACCTTATCCTTTCGTGGGCATTATGGAATATCCATGATACAATGTTCTAACAATTGAATCCTTTGTCTATACCCTGGGTTCAATTCTTTCTTTTAACTTATACCAGAGTCTTTTACGGTTGTATGATTGTCAATAAATATGCTGCCTGGATAATGCCCCAAAATCATGAGTGTATACACAACATACTAATTTTGTATCATTGATCGAATAATTCTTTCATTCTATCTTAGCTTTCTTTCAATGTAAGCTATTACTTTTTCTGGTCTTTTTGCCCCCTTGTTGCATCCATACTTAGCTTATCTTAGTGCCCACACTTGCTAGAGTTTTCATACAACTCATATGCTCTCGAATATTACTTTTAATTTTTACTTCCCGTTCATTAGCCATGGTATGTGCTACTTTCCTTTGGAATTCTTACAATGTCGTTGCGAGATTGTTGTTACACGACCATTTCCTTCGTAGGTCGTTGTGCTTAGGTTGAAGCCTTCTTTCTTATCTCCTCAGCTAGTCTTTCGTTGTAGTACTTAGGGAGAACCCTTGACCCTCGTAAAGCTGTAAGCTTATTACAGACCTTTTAATGTCCTTCCTTGCCTATAACTATCTGTAGTTGCTTACCTCCATGCTCTTGTGCTTGTAGGGTTGCTTTTGAAATTATATTTTGACTGCCTTCCTAGTGGCACTTTCTTTTATTCTCGTAACACTCATACGGTATTTTTAACCACCCCAACTCCTATCTGAATATTTGTCAAGTATTACAATGACGTTACTGCGAGGGCGAATTCACTATATTGGATTTTACTGTGCCTATCTTGCACAATCTGTTGATTTGTCTGTACCTTTTTGTCTAGCCATAACTAGGGTCTTCCTAAATCAACTGCTAACTACTCGTTCGTCCCATTCTCATATCCATATTCCGCGTACTCTCTCTTGGGTTATTTCCTTTATCTAGCTTACCTCTTACACTAGCTCCTTATTTATTAATAACCATCTAGGCAGGAACCCTTACTTCATTTCTCCGACATGCTTACATAATGTTCTTGAATCATAGTATATCTGTAGGATTCAAATATGTTACGCCCCGCAGTATTACGTTTGATGTTACGTCCTGCAGTATTAAGTTACGATAGTGTTGAAACCGATAGTATTACATTACTATGATATTGTCACACCTCCTTTTTCCGTACCCGCAAGGGTACAAGGGAGTTTTTCCAATTAAAGGACAATCGAAACGAGATTGGTTTATTTATTTCAGAGTCGCCACTTGGGAGGTTTAGGGTGTCCCAAGTCACCAATTTTAATCCCGAATCGAGGAAAAAAATGACTCCATATTACAGTCTGCGTACCAGAAATCCGGATAAGGAATTCTGTTAACCCGGGAGAAGGTGTTAGGCATTCCCGAGTTCCGTGGTTCTAGCACGGTCGCTCAACTGTTATATTCGGCTTGATTATCTGATTTTATACAAATGTGAACTTATGTGCAAATTTTAACTTTTTACCGCTTTTATAATGATTATTATTCAGAATGTGAACATCTCTTAAAACATGTTTTTAGACTGCGTCACATGAAATGCACCCACAATCCGGAACATGTTTTTATTTGATGTTTTGGGATTTGGATTTGGGTCACATGAAATGCACACCCAAGTTTAAGAAAGTAGATTATTAAACACGCACCTGAAGAGACTATCGTGTTATTATTTTGGGAAGGCCGTGAAATTCGCTAAACCGCTCTCCCGAATTCTAAGTAATTAACCCATATATTTTGTGAGGGCCCCGAAATCTGTGTGTTTTATTTGGGGAGGCTGATCTCTTTTTATTTAAAAGGATAAACCTATAGTGACTACGTTTTCTATTAGGTTCGTCTCTACTTAATAAAAGCAAAAATGATCCTACTTAACTACATGCTTGCCGGTTATTTATAGAAGGATTCCGAGTGCTAACGCAAAATCAGAAGCATGGCCACATACATAGGCTGCATATCGACTATTATGGGCCCAAACCCAGCCCACACAGTGTCGGCTAGGCCTGGGCCACTGCTTTCTGACGGAAGCCTTCTTGGTTCGTTCGACTTGGGCTCAACCTTCGTGAGGTTGAGAAGTGCAGGCTTGTGTTTTTTTTTGTTCTAAAAGCAATGGTTTGCCAATTATAATGAGGCAGTTTATCGAAGGGAAATGAAATTAACTAACAAAGGATAGCTTCCATACTTAACATGCATTAAAGGATATGCTAAACAAAAATAGCTAAAGTCTAAGATATAACCTACTGCATTGTGAATCCTTTTATCTAACAGCCTATATACACAATCTGACATCAAGTTACCATACATTGACATTCACTATGCATGAGGGCTACCTCCAGTATCCAAGCAAAAACGTAAACTATTATACATCACATGATATTTAATAAAACAGGCTATGTATAAAAATAACGTCTTCAACTCTTCTCTTTTGTATTCATGCTCAAACTTTCAAGTTACATTGACAGTGTATTAGTCGTGTACCTGTTATAGAAAGCAAAAGAAGAAGGAGAATGATCAGCAACAGGCAACCAAACACAGCAACAACAGATACACAGCAACAACACAGCAACAACAACCAGCCCAACAATGATGAAGCTCACAAGTGATCGAGCAATGAACAGACAATCCCAGAAACAGAGTAGAAAAACAGCAGGAAGCCCAGAATATTGAATGTAATAGCACCAGCAGTTTAACAATCACAAACAACTCAGCAGATAACCAAGCAATTGGCCACCAAAAAAAAAACTCGACCAACTCGAACTCTTGTGTAGTTTTCAGACAATATTGGTTACAATATTCTGAAATTTTTCTTTTTTCCCTTCTTTCTTTCAGTTTTTCAACTTAAAACCTCTCTCAAGACTAAAATGGCCAGCCCCTTTTAAGTTCTGAAACAACTCTATTTATAGGCAGAAATGGCAAGCACTCAGCTGCCTTGAACCCCTCCCCTCTTTCCTGCCCATAACTTCTTCTTTTTTAAACTAATAAAAATATTCCCCATGCCCATCCATTCGATAGGCTTTCAGCCTGTATTTTCTGCCCAACAACATGGGCACCCCCTTTTTTTATTCAATTAGCCCCATGCTAACAAGTTTGGCTCCCCACTATTACCTTATTTTAATCCTAATCCAGTACCCTATTTGTCAGCTCATTTAAACTAATCATTTCTGTTCTTTTTAACACCCAAATTAACCCTGTTAATCCCTGGTTATCACTGTCCTGACCTATTGCAACAATAAGGCATTTTTGAACTTCTGAATGTTCAAATTCAGATCTGCCCTGGACTGAATCTTTTCAGTCGTTTTGCAATGCAAACAAACCAATTCCAAACAATGTCGGGCATTCAGTCAATGACAGGGTTCAATCAGTCATGTGAAGTTGTTAGTCCATTTGATCATTTAGTCATAGAAAATTAATCGACGACGTTTATCAGGTCGACTATACTAATTATAACCAGGTATAACAAGTCGATTAAATAAACAATATGCACCTCAGGGGTGTAAAGGGGGTGGTCACCGGCGTCCTTGCCGCCGACTTTAATGGTGAGGGAAAAGGGGGCGGCGTTAGGGTTTCATGGGGTTCGGGGTTTGGTGAAGAAGACGAGTGAACGGGTTCTTGGATAGGGGGGCGTGGGGTATGATGGAGGGTTTATATACGGAAGGGGAAGAGAGATTGGAGCCGTTAGATCAAGTGATCTGAATGGCTTGGATCTATTGATGGGTAACAGGACGGGGTCGTTTGGTATGGGAACGGGGTCGTTTTGGTTTAGGTGAGGGGTTGGGTTAACCCGACTAAATAGGTCGGGTTATGGGTGTAAGTGTGGACCGTTGGATGAATGTGATTGAATGGCTCAGATCAGATGCCTTATACGGCGTCGTTTCGGGATGTGCCTGGGCATGCCTGGTTTGGACCGGATAGCAGACACGGTTTGGGCTTGTTGTTCTAATTTCTGGCCCAATCTGGGTATCCTCATTTTCCTTTTTTTTTCTATTTTAAAAGCTCCTAAATAAAACAAAGTAAAATTATACACCCACAAATTAACATTTAATAAAAATAAACCAATGACAAGAAACACTTGTATATATATTTTTTTTGATTTTCTTTTCTTTTGGAGTAATTCCCGTGAAGCAAAAATCACGTGCTTACAGCTGCCCCTCTTTACTCAAAGACACGAAGGGTTTTCGCGCAAAGATAAAGCGGACGATTTTTGCTCGTTCGAGTACTCTGTGTGAAGCATTTTTTGAAAAGATTTGACCGAACCTTTGCTTCAGAGGTTTCCTACATATCCTGGGCTGAACAGGAATCAGGTCAATGTAGTTCGGGAAATTTTGGTAGCTGGGACTACTGTGTGACTGTAGTGTTCGCTGTTGTTGTGTGCTGCTTACATGCTGCTGTAGGATGTTACCGCTTACCGATCTCCTTGTTACATTGTTCTAAAAGGAAAAACAAGAAGCTAGGCTAGACTGTGGATCATAAGATCTCATCTATCTTCAACTTGTTCTTGTCGCCTTGCTTTCTTGTCGGCTTGCGTTTTCCTCCGATGCTTTTATTTTGTGAATTTGATGGATGGTACTGGCCTTTTGCTCTTCTGAGTGCCTGTTTTTATCATTTTGCTTGGTCTGCTGGGGACATGGCCTTCTTCATCAAGCCTTTCAAGGGTTCCTTTGGGGGTACGGCTCTCTTCATCAGATTTGTTATGCTGGGCATGGTCTAATGTTCACAAGCCGCTTCTTTCAAAACGCGTCCTTTCTTCCTTTTGACGCCTGCACTTGAGTTTGCAACCTTATGCTTCCCTGTGTTAGGGGTTTTTATTATTTCCTTGCTGGGGATTCCTGTTGTAACCTTTTGCCTTCCAATGGGGTTACTGACTTCAGAATCTGTAATATAAGACTAAAAGTATTCCCGCATTATACTGGTGGGCGACCTAGAACATAATGTATTCCCGCATTTTACTGGTGGGCGACCTAGAACATAAAGTATTCCCGCATTTTACTGGTGGGCGACCTAGAACATAATGTATTCCCGCATTTTACTGGTGGGCGACCTAGAGTATTCCCGCATTTTACTGGTGCGCGACCTAGAACATAAAGTATTCCCGCATTTTACTGGTGGGCGACCTAGAACATAATGTATTCCCGCATTTTACTGGTGGGCGACCTAGAACATAAAGTATTCCCGCATTTTACTGGTGGGCGACCTAGAACATAAAGTATTCCCGCATTTTACTGGTGGGCGACCTAGAACATAATGTATTCCCACATTTTACTGGTGGGCGACCTAGAACATAAAGTATTCCCGCATTTTACTGGTGGGCGACCTAGAACATAATGTATTCCCGCATTTTACTGGTGGGCGACCTAGAACATAATGTATTCCCGCATTTTACTGGTGGGCGACCTAGAACATAATGTATTCCCGCATTTTACTGGTGGGCGACCTAGAACATAAAGTATTCCCGCATTTTACTGGTGGGCGACCTAGAACATAAAGTATTCCCGCATTTTACTGGTGGGCGACCTAGAACATAAAGTATTCCCGCATTTTACTGGTGGGCGACCTAGAACATAATGTATTCCCGCATTTTACTGGTGGGCGACCTAGAACATAATGTATTCCCGCATTTTACTGGTGGGCGACCTAGAACATAAAGTATTCCCGCATTTCACTGGTGGGCGACCTAGAACATAATGTATTCCCGCATTTTACTGGTGGGCGACCTAGAACAGAATGTTTTCCCGCATTTTACTGGTGGGCGACCTAGAACATAAAGTTTTCCCGCATTTTACTGGTGGGCGACCTAGAACATAAAGTTTTCCCGCATTTTACTGGTGGGCGACCTAGAACATAATGTATTCCCGCATTTTACTGGTGGGCGACCTAGAACATAAAGTATTCACGCATTTTACTGGTGGGCGACCTAGAACAGAAAGTATTCCCGCATTTTACTGGTGGGCGACCTAGAATATAAAGTATTCCAGCATTTTACTGGTGGGCGACCTAGAACATAATGTATTCCCGCATTTTACTGGTGGGCGACCTAGAACAGAAAGTATTCCCGCATTTTACTGGTGGGCGACTTAGAACATAAAGTATTCCCGCATTTTACTGGTTGGCGACCTAGAACATAATGTATTCCCGCATTTTACTGGTGGGCGACCTAGAACATAAAGTATTCCCGCATTTTACTGGTGGGCGACCTAGAACAGAAAGTATTAAAATTGTTTCCTCGTTCTTCCGAGAATTTTTTTTGACAACGGCAGAAAATTTTCTGCCCCGGCTTTGGTGATTTCTCTGCCATCTCGTCCTGCTCCCATCATCAATGTTTGTTTTCCTGCAGCAGACAAAAAGGATTTAGTTAGTTTCACTCATGGTGGGAAGAGGTGTCTTTCCGGTGGATGATTTTCCCTCTCTTTCCCTTTTCTTGTTCTGTGCCCCCACAACTGGTTAGAGGACAAAGTTGCTTGCTGGGGGTGTCCGGCCTGCTGGGGATTGGTTTTCGATTTATCCCCTTTTCTGCTTTCTCTTTACAGTACATGCTGTGGGAGTCTGCTTTTACTCCCGAAACCACTCCCTTTAGGAGTTTACTTCCTCCCAAAACTGCAGGGCACAACATTGCATTGCCTGGGGCTAGTCTTTAGGACGGTTGGGGTTATCTCGCATCGGATGAACTCCATTCGGTCTCTAGTAGCAAACTTTGAAAAATCCTTTTCAAAACAAATTTTTAGAAAGAAAAATGAAAAAGCTGAAAAAGGAGAAAAATCTTTCTGAACCAATACTTGGTGGAAAAAGGAATTCAGAAGAATTTATCTGGATGACCTGACTGGTCCCTGTGATCATGACGTGCACCATAGATTCCCGACCCAGTCTATTTTGTATCAATTGACTTGCCCGATGACCTTACTTGCTGGGGATAAATGAGCGTCCATTTCTTTGCGAATGCGGACCCTTTTGCTGATCTGCCTTGTCGCCTCATAGTGCCCTTCGAGGGGTTTTCACTGATGAGACTCTCTCTTTTCTCTCAGCTCCCGGCGTCTTATGGTGCCTGCGAAGGTTTTCACCGATAAGACTCTCTCGTTTTATATCTCTCATCTTTCGTTGCCTTATGGTGCCTGTGAAGGTTTTCACCGATAAGTCTCTCTCATTTGATTTCTTCAGCGGGGAATTGGAGTGCTGTTGATATGACCCTATCTCTGGAGATTCCTTTGGACTATCAATTCATTTCCAGTTTTATGATCCTCTTCTTCGTCGGGGATCAGTGTATTATTCTCGGCTTCATTTGCCTGACTTGACACCTCTTGGATATTAATCGGGAGGTCTTTTGGATGTCGATTTTGGTTTTGGTGTGGGGCTAAAAGAAAGGCTTATCAAAAAAAATAAAAAAAAATGAAATAACTTTGATGGGTGATCCGCTACAACTTTTGGAATCAAATCTTTGTTGGAATTTTAAAACATAGCCTCCGCCCCAGTTTTCTTGCTTGGGGGATTTTATTTTTTACTCTATGTTGAGCTATATGCATTTGCACACTGTGCCTATTATGCGTACACATGTACACTATGCACCCTATGTACACTATGATGCACACTATGACCGAGCCGTGAGGCGCCTACGTATCCTCTTTGAGGAATCAGGTCAAACGTAGTTCCTACGGTGTTGTTTTTTCTTGTGATTTTATCTTTTTTTTTCTTCTTTTTTTTCTTTTCTTTTAAAAATTTTCATTTCTTTTCTTTCTCCTTTTCATATCTTTCCATTAGTGATTCCAAAAGAGGGGTATGAAAGAATAACTAAAGGCTCAAAAAAGGGGAAACAAGGGTAAAAAGTGTTTGGATAGAAAAAAGAATTGCCTCCGTCATTTCGTTATCCAATAAGTACCAAGTACAAACAAACGAACCAATAATTGCCACAATCAAAGAAATTACGCATAATATCTCTTGAACGCATCCGAATTGATAGCCATGTCAACACATCTTCCCTCGATATCCGTCAAACACAACGCGCCGTTGGACAATACTCTGGTCACGATATAAGGCCCTTGCCAATTTGGGGCGAACTTGCCTTTTGCTTCGACCTGATGCAGGAGGATCTTCTTCAATACCTGCTACCCTACTTCAAACTTTCTGGGGCGTACCTTCTTATTATATGTTCTCTCCATTCTCTTTTGATGCAGCTGACCATGGCACACTGCGACCAATCTTTTCTCGTCTATCAAGCTCAACTGTTCCAATCGAGCTTTGACCCATTCATCATCATCAATCTCGACTTCAGCGACAATCCGGAGGGGCGGGATTTTGACCTCCGCTGGTATTACGGCCTCAGTTCCGTGCACCAACAAATAAGGAAGTCCGGACAGTAGTGCGGTAACCTAACAAAGAAAAGGGTAATCTCTCGTGCCATTGTCTGGAACCTTCCACCATCTTTCGCAGTATCTTCTTGATGTTTTTATTGGCTGCTTCGACCGCTCCATTCGCCTTGGAACGATAAGGGGTGGAATTGCGGTGTGTAATCTTGAATTGTTGGCATACCTCTCTCATCAGGCTGCTGTTAAGATTTGCACCGTTATCCGTGTTGATTACTTTTGGGATCCCAAATCTGCAGATGATATGGGAGTGCACAAAATCCACCACTGCCTTTTTAGTCACCGATTTGAAGGTTATAGCCTCGACCTATTTGGTGAAGTAGTCAATGGTTACTAGAATGAACCTATGACCGTTGGATGCTGCTGGCTCGATAGGTCCAACGACATCCATGCCCCATGCAACAAACAGCCAGGGTGTTGACATCGTATGTAACTCTGTTGGCGGAGAATGAATCAGATCTCCATGTATCTGACACTGATGGCATTTCCTCACGAAAGTGATACAGTCATGTTCCATGGTGAGCCAATAATACCCTGCCCTAAGGATCTTCCTTGCCAATACATATCCGCTCATATGTGGCCCGCAAACTCCAGCATGTACCTCTACCATAACCGTCGTGGCTTGACCGGCATCTATACATCTCAACAATCCCAAATGCGGGGTTCTTTTGTACAAAACTCCTCCGCTGAGGAAGAAACCATTCGACAAACGGCGAAGGGCTCTTTTTTGGTCTCCAGTGGCCTATTCCGGATATATCTCCATTCTGAGGTATTCCTTGATATCATGAAACCAGGGCTCGCCATTTGCTTCCTCTTCTACGGCGTTGCAATAAGCATGCTGATCACGGACCTGGATGTGCAGAGGATCAACATACATTTTGTCAGGGTGGTGCAGCATTGATGCTAAGGTGGCCAATGCATCCGCAACCTCGTTATGAACTCTCGGGATATGTTTGAACTTTACCGACCGAAATCGCTTGCTCAGATCGTGCAAGCATTGTCGATATGGTATGAGTTTTAGATCCCGCGTTTCCCATTCACCCTGAATCTGGTGTACCAAGAGGTCCGAGTCTCCCAAGACCAAGACGTCTTGGACATCCATGTCTGCAGCCAATCGCAAACCCAAAATGCAAGCTTCGTACTCGGCCATATTATTGATGCAATAGAAGCGTAGTTGAGCCGTAACAGGATAATGGCGTCCTGTTTCAGAAATGAGTATTGCTCCTATTCCAACCCGTTTCGAGTTCGCAGCTCCATAGAAGAAAAGCTTCCAACCCGGTTCCTCGGGTAATTCCAGCTCATTTGTATGCATCACCTCTTCGTCGGGAAAATACGTTCTTAAAGGCTCGTATTTTTTATCGACGGGATTCTCTGCCAAATGGTCGACCAGCGCTTGGGCTTTCATGGCTGTCCTTGTCACATAGATGATATCGAACTCTGTGAGCAGAATTTGCCATTTTGCCAATCTCCCTGTGGGCATAGGTTTCTAAAAGATATACTTCAATGGGTCCAAACGGGATATGAGATAAGTAGTATACGAGGATAGGTAGTGTTTCAACTTCTGAGCTAGCCAAGTTAGGGCGCAGCATGTTTTCTCGAGTTGAGTGTACTTGACCTCATATACTGTGAATTTCTTGCTAAGATAGTAGATGGCCTGCTCCTTCCTTCCTGTGTCATCATGTTGCCCTAGTTCACAACCAAATGAATTTTCCAGGACCGTCAGATAAAGAATTAAGGGCTTCCCTGGCTTAGGCGGGACCAATACGGGTGGATTAGACAGATACCCTTTGATTTGGTCGAAAGCCTCTTGACACTCTACCGTCCAACTTACCGTAGCATCCTTTTTCAGTAGCCGAAATATGGGCTCATAAGTTGCTGTGAGTTGAGCGATGAACCTGCTGATGTAATTGAGTCTAGCCAGCAAACTCATTACCTCTGTTTTATTCTTTGGCGGCGGCAAATATCGGATGGATTCGATCTTGGATGGGTCTAACTCAATACCCCATCGACTGACGATGAATCCTAACAGCTTTCCTGAAGGAACCCCGAATGCTCATTTGGCCGGGTTGAGTTTGATATCATACCTTCGGAGTCTTTGGAAAAATCTCCTTAGGTCTGCTACATGGTCCTCCTGACGCCAAGACTTTATGATCACATCATCGACATACACCTCAATTTCTTTGTGTATCATGTCATGAAACACAGCAGTCATTGCTCGCATGTACGTTGCCCCGACATTCTTCAACCCGAACGGCATTACCCGATAGCAGTAAGTTCCCCATGGCGTGATAAATGCTGTCTTTTCCGCATCTTCTTCGTCCATTAGGATCTGATGATAACCCGCATAGCAATCCACAAATGATCCGATCTCGCGCCCAGCGCAATTATCGATCAAGATATGGATGTTGGGCAATGGAAAATTGTCCTTGGGACTTGCTTTGTTGAGGTTGCGGTAGTCGACGCACACCCTGATTTTCCCGTCCTTCTTTGGAACTGGTACCACATTGGCCAACCACTCGGGATATCGAGTGACCCGAATGACCTTCGCCTGCAACTGCTTAATCACCTCTTCTTTGATCTTTACACTCATTTCTGTTTTAAATTTCCTTAGCTTTTGCTTGACCGGAGGGTATGCCGGGTCAGTGGGCAATTTGTGAACCACTAAATTGGTGCTTAATCCCGGCATATCATCATATGACCATGCAAAAACATCTTTGAATTCCACGAGGGTTTTGATCAATTCTTCCCTGACATTCGGCTCAATATGGATGCTGATCTTGGTTTCTCGGACATTATCAGCGTCTCCTAGATTCACAGCCTCAGTGTCATTTAGGTTAGGTTTGGGTTATTCTTAAAATTGGCACAGTTCTCGGTTTATCTCTTCGAAGGCTTTATCTTCATCATATTCAGATTCATCGTCACAAACGACCTCTTGCATCATTGAGTCAGATTCAGATTGATTTATTAGACTAGGTCGAAGATCCGCTGTGCATGCCATGTCATTAGAACCAGTAAAAAGAGAACTGTTCAGAAAGAAAAAGAACAAAACAAAATTAAAATGGGACAAAAGAAGAGAACTTTATTAAACTTGCGGGATAAAAGGGTTCACACTTTTACAAAACAAAAGTAAAATTTGGATTACACCCTGGAATAATCCGAACAAAACAAAACAAACAAAACATAAATCAAAGCCTACTACCAAGACTCCCCTCGGACAGGAAGAGGAGTAACTGTCCAATTGTTGGTTTTGGCCTCAGGCCCCACAAACTGTATCTCTGCTCTGCTGGAACCTTCTCCAGCTTCTACCATACTGACATCAGCGAATAGCTTCTCGAAACTCTGATTCAGGTCCCCATCCATACCAATCAATGGTCCTAGGATCTTCGGGACTGGCGACCCCTTGGCACTGGCTCTGACAAAGGACCTTGAGAGACGTGGCACCGGTTTGGGCAGAAACCAGACCCTCTTCTTCATTTTTCGCGCTTGCTTCCTATCTGCTGCGGTTGGTTTGAACCCCAATCCGAAAGTTTCTAGATTTTTAGGCAGGGTGACAGGTTGGACAATCCCCTGAAGCTCGACTCCCAGGCCTTTTCCCGGCACGAATCCATTACCCAGCATTTCCGAGACCATCATGACTGTCGCGGCAGATACCCTAGGGTGCGGGATGATTTCTCCTTCAGAAATTTTGTTTGCCAACCCTGTATCGAAAATCTGGTAGACCCAAGGACCTTTGTCATCATCGGTCTCTATGAAAGGTACAATGGCGCCACCCATGGTGCATGCCGTGTCCTCGCCGTGTAGCACGACCTCTTGTCTGTCCCACTCGAACTTAACCATCTGATGTAGTGTGGAGGGCACTGCTTTGGCTGCATGAATCCATGGTCGTCCTAACATAAGGTTATAAGATACTGTGGCATCCAACACCTGGAACTCCATGGTGAACAGGACTGGACCGATGGTCAATTCAAGCACAACATCCCCCACAGTGGCTGTTCCGTTTCCATCAAACCCTCGGACGCAGATGCTATTCTTGCGGATCCTTCCGTGGTCGATCTTTAACTGGTTTAAGGTGGATAATGGACAAATATTGGTGCTTGAACTGTTGTCCACCAATACCCGAGTGACTACCGAGTTTCACATTTGACAGTTAGGTAGAGAGCTTTATTATGCTCCGTACCTTCCACCGGCAGATCATCATCTGAGAATGTTACCCTGTTCACCTCGAAAATTTTGTTGGCGATGGTTTCCAGGTGGTTTACCGAAATCTCATTGGGAACATGAGCTTCGTTCAATATTTTCATCAAGGCCCGACGATGCTCCTCCGAATTGATTAGTAATGACAGCAGTAAGATCTGGGCCGGTGTTTTCCTCAGCTGTTCGACCACGGAGTAGTCTTGCACTTTCATCTTCATCAAGAACTCCTCAGCCTCTTCCTCGGACACAGGTTTCTTGGTTGCAGCTGGGTTGGGTCTTCTTAATTCCACCGGAGCAAAACACCGACCTGATCGAGTCAGCCCTTGCGCTTCAAAACTAACTTCCTCCACTTGTTTACCTTTGTACATCACCACCGCCTTCTCGTATTTCCAAGGCACGACCTTGCTATCAATCATAGGCAGCTGGACTACAGGCTTTATGGTGACCAGTTTTCTGTATACCCCCTTCAACACAACTGCAGGTGTGGGCGGAGTCCCTGCTACTAACAACTTGTTTGGATCGGGTTGGCTTGTTATGGCGGATGGGCTCTTCCCCAATATCACTACTGTCTTGATGCCTTCTTTCTGTGACTGTACCCCGGTCCCTCCACTGGTCGGTTCCTCTTTTGGAGCGGTCTGGATCATCATCACTGTCTGTGAGGGTTTTCTCAACTCTCCTCCCTCATACACCAACTCGATCATGTGAGTCTCGTGGTGTGCTGGCAGTGGGTTCTGATTGATGTTAGGTGCCTCTGGCGTCTGGACCTCGATCTTATTGGTGTCAATAAGATCCTGTATGGCATGCCTCAATTTCCAACACTTTTCGGTATCGTGCCCTAGCATCCCTGAGCAGTACTCACAGCTTATTGATTGGTCCAAGTTTTGGGGCGGGGGTTTTGGTCCTCGAGTCTCGACTGGACTAACCAAACCCAATTGCCTCAATTTGTGGAACAAAGCGGTGTAGGTTTCTCCCAGCTCAGTGAAAGTTCTCTTCTTCCGCAGCCTGTCATTCCTAGCAGCTGGATTTCCCCGAAAGCCTGCCCCTGGAGGGTTTCTATATGCCCCTGGTGGAGGATAGGTGTTTTGTGGTGGTGTATAGGTGTTCTGGGGAGTCGGCGGGCGCCATTGCGGGCGAACCGGAGGCTGAGTGTATGTCTGGGCCTGGTGTACGGATCAATGTGGTTCTTGAGGCGGATAGCAATGTTGCGGTGGGTTGTATGGGTAGCTTGGCCTGTGAGGTTTGGGTTGGTTGTAGTGTGTCTTGCCAGCCCTAGACCAACTGCCTGCCTCGACCGTGGCAATTTCTTCTTTCTTTATTCTTCCCTGCGCACCTCCCGTGCCGCTCTGAATAGCCTGGGTCATGGCCTTGAGTGCCGAATAATTCAAGATTTTGTTAGACCTTAGGCCTTCTTCTATCATGACCCCTATCTTCACTACCTCGCTGAAGGATTTTCCAACTGTCGTCACCAACTGACTAAAGTAGGTTGGATCCAATGTTTGCAAGAAGTACTCCACCATCTCTCCCTCTCTCATAGGAGGATCGACTCTGGCCGCTTGTTCTCTCCAGCGGAACCCGTACTCACGAAAACTTTCCCCGGGCTTCTTCCCGGTCCTCAACAACGTGAGACGGTCAGGGACTATCTCGAGATTGTATTGGAAATGACCTGCGAAAGCCTGCGCCAGATCATCCCAAGTGTACCATCTACTGGAATCCTGCCTGGTATACCATTCTAGTGCATATCCGCTCAGACTTTGGCCGAAATAAGCTATCAGCAGCTCATCCTTGCCGCCTGCCCCTCTAATTTTGCTACAGAATCCCCGCAAATGTGCCATGGGATCGTCGTGCCCTTCATACAAATCAAACTTAGGCATTTTGAAACCAGCCGGGAGTTGGACATCCGGGAAAGGGCATAGATCTTTGTAAGCCACGCTGACTTGGTTGCCCAATCCGTGCAGGTTCCTGAAGCACTGCTCCAGGCTTTTGAACTTCCTCAATACCTCATCCTGTTCAGGGGCTTTAACCGGCTTTTCAATCTCTGCCGGTACCTCCAAGTGCGGATTGTAGGCCTGTGGTTCGGGGGCGTGGAATGTAGGCTTAGGGGGATAGTATTGCGTATCGGGAGCCTGAAACAATGGCTCGCTGGCCGTTCTCTGCAAGGTGGCTGATGTGGGTCCCACAAAAGTGTGAATATTTGGTGTTGGGAGAGGTTGATGGGGTGGTGGAGCTTGGGAATCATGAGGGCTTCTTTCTTGATGATAACGGGGATTTGGGAGGCTTATGGAAGGGCCGGAGTGAGGGTATTCCGGCATGTGCCCCAGTGGCTCAGTTCTCTTTTGTGCCCTGGCTAAATCCAGCTGCATTGCGTTCATCTCTAATCCCATCCTTTCAATCTTTTCCATCGCTTCTTTTAACAATTGGCTCATCGGCCTTTTTTCCTCATTACTTTTCTCTGAAGTAATCATGCCTGTTGCTACCGGTCCTTTGGATCTGGTTTAGTAAGAGTGTGTTGCCAGAATTTTTTAACAACTAACTGGTCTGGTATCAGACAACAACAAACTTTGTTAGCGTTAGAGCTTAACAGATTTGATCATAACACATAAAGGATGCAATGCTCCTAGGCAGTTAATCGTTTCTACATGCTCTGCTTCAAACAACATGCGTCATCCCGACTTGCTCATTTGTCCTTTTTAAGAGTACTTTGGGGAACCCTGTATTTTATTTTATTTTTGTATTTTCTTTTCTTTCTTTATTAAAAGCGGTCGAATCTTATGGGGATTGCCTACGTATCACGTCCCCACGCGAATCAGACCAGGCGTAGTTCTGCCTTAAAGTAAAGAAACACAAAATTCTTTTGGAATCATTAAATTCATTCTCAAAATTTTGCTATTACAAATTACTTCAAACAAGGAACGACAATAGTACATACTCCACGATCCTTAACCTGGTTTGACTAAACAACATATGGGAAAGCAACAAAGCCAAATAAACAGGACTCGACCAAAGATTAATTTTCCATCTTAGGGGCCCACGAGGCATCATTCGGCCCTTCCGTGGTCCTTGGTGTGAGGTCCCTCTGCAAGCTCTTCAACTCGTTCATAATCCGGTGGACGCAGCCCATGATGGAAACAAGGAGGGTCTTCCGAGGTATTTGCTCACATGCTAGGCATTTCCTGTAGATGTAATGCCCAATTTCGTCGATCCTTCCTCGAATGTTGTTCCTTTCAATGAACAATTGCCTGATTTGTCGATTCTTCAATCCCAGTGCCTGAGCATTGTCAGCAAGTCGATCCTGGAACAACTCCATTTGTCTTTCCATGCAGGCCATTGCATCGTAAAAATGTCTTCTGTCGGCCTGGGCATCTCGTGCTTGTTTAATGATTTGATCATGAAGAGTGGAGTTTGTCTTCCTTAATATCCCGATGCTCATCTCGTAATCCCTTATGACCTATTGCAGACGCTGCCTCCGGGCTATTGTACCTTTTGCCCATTTGACCTTCATCCTTGCTATGCTAGCTTCTGATTGTTCTAATTCTTCTTGGCTTTGGATGACCTGGTTTCTCAAACTTGCTATCAATCTTTCGTCGGAGCGACGCTTCTGTCGGTCAATGTTACTCTTACTGGCTTGGCGAAGGCGGGCCTTCAGGGTCTGGTTCTCTTGGGCTAGCTTGTTTCTTTCAACCTTCTCCGAGGCGACTTTCACGTTGTTCTCAAACACAAGCCTTTCCACTTGTTGCTTTAGTTTCCCGATTTCAACCCGGTAACCTTCCTCCCTTTTTAACCATCCCCATTGCTCATGCGAATCATCTGTGAATTGTTGAACGTGGGCTCTTTTAGCAGGTCTTTGCCGAATCTGAAACCTTCTTTCGAACCAAGCATCGTACTTTGGGTCTACCTCACCTTTAGCTAGTTCTCGCACCATGGTCTTGGGTTCCAGGAATCTACATTCATGCCACAACTTTCTAATCTTCCCCTCGGGAAATATGACTCTCGGGCTCAGCTCCAAGGCATGCTTGCTCAGATCTTCATCAGTAGGAATTACTTGAAACCTGCCCAGCTGTCGTAATACCCGATGAGGAGCATAGGGCTGAATGCTGCGAAGTCCCATTAAGAGAATATGACATTCTTCAGCCGACATGTAGATCACCTCAGTATCAATCAACCAACCGAATGCCCATTCAATTTGGTCAGCTGTTGTTGACCTTAACCGTGTAAACCATGCTTCGACACCTTCCGGAAATCTGGCGCCTGTCATGCGCTTCTTGAAGCCGCTGATACAATTCCTCTCGGTCAACCCGTGGTTCATGTATCCTACTCGGTGATGGAGGTGTTCTTGCATCCATAGCTGAAGTAACAGATTGCAACCTTGAAAGAACTTGCCTCCTTCTCGGCATATAGTCAAAGCTCGGTAGATTTCGGACAAAATCAAAGGAATCACAGTGATGTCGGTTCTTTTGATTGCGACGTCGGCCATCCCTACAAGTCCTATCTCTATCTTTTTATCCTTCCTTGGACAGACCATGACTCTCAAGAATGCTGTGATGAAAGCCAAAGTACGTCTTGCTTCCCATTTGTTTCTGTTCCCTCAATGAGTTAGTCCAAGGTTCGGTTCCTCGAAACCTTGCGGAGTTCCGTACCGCTGATACAAAAAATGGAGATCACAACATCCTCTCGATAAATAATCATGTTGTATCTTTCGACTGATGTTTAGCAGATCCAAAAACGCATGCGGAGATACCGGCCTTGGCGAGAGTAGGTATTGCCCTCTTAACCTCCCACTCAATCCTGCATATCCGGCGACTTCCTCCAGTGTTGGTGAAAGTTCAAAGTCAGCGAAACGGAATACATTGCGGGTTGGGTCCCAAAATGGTATTAGAGCTTCAAGAATATCTGTCCTTGGCCTAACACTCATCAAATCGACAAAACCTCCCAATATTCTTCCCGCTATCTCTTTGCCATCAGCCTCCAAGTCATTCCACCACATGTGGAGTTGTAGAGGGACCTCGCTGAGGGCCGAGAACGGTTCATTTCGCTCTGCGCTCATCCTGCACATTTATTAAGGTGTTCTTAGGCGACAGCAAAAAGCTTTATTTTGGTTCCAAACAAAAAATCTTTGAGAGAGAAAAAGAAAACAATATATGCATATATATATATATATATATATATATATATATGCATATATTCTTTGTTGTATGTAATTATTGGTAAAAAATGAAATAGGGAGTTGGGCCCGATGAGGGTTTCCTACGTATCCCACATCCGGTGAGAATCAAACCGACGTAGTTCGGGTAATAAACTAACTAGTTTATTATTATTTTTTATATATATATATATATATTTTTTTTTTTGAAAATAAAGCAAATTTTTTTTAAAAAAAACTCATTCCCCATTCTCAGCTTGCTATTTTTCTCTTTCCTTTGTTTTTAGTAAAACAAACTATTAAAATAAATAGACCCATTTTCTCTTCTATTTGAACTTTGTCATTTTTTTTTATTTCCCAACATTCGAAACCGGTCATCATGCATGTTCGAAGCAAATAAATGCACAAGCAGTGAGCAGGATGCATCAGGATGGCCTTTTCTGTTTCAGGTTGCTATTCCTAGCCGGACCCAACCCCTGTGTTGAGTCCCCTAAGTCAAAAATGCACATGATGCAAATAAGCGTTCCTACTAGGGATCTGTCGTGAAGTTGAGTTATTCTAGGTTCAGAACCTGGGTGTTTGTTGTAGACCTGGCTTACCCGAGCGGACAGCTCGAGCCGAGGGGGGGCAGCGTACCGGGAATACAGAAGCTTCACCGGCTTAGCAACTTGTCCGAACCTCGTTCTAAATTAGGATTTGACACTATACAGAAAAGAAGTCGTACGAAGTACACCCTTCTTCATGATTTAGAAGACTCAGAAAGGATATGGGTTTCGGCATAGTTTATATACAGTTCACGTAATATCAAAGCGGTAAAAGGCAACCAATTAGCACATTAAGCACATATCATGTAACAAAATCAGATAAAGCTGAACATAACAATTTATTCTAAGCTCGAATTTCTAACCCTGAACCAGTGGTTATGGGTTTACACAGGGGTCCCCAGCAGAGTCGCCAGAGCTGTCACACCTCCTTTTTCCGTACCCGCAAGGGTACAAGGGAGTTTTTCCAATTAAAGGACAATCGAAACGGGATTGGTTTATTTATTTCAGAGTCGCCACTTGGGAGGTTTAGGGTGTCCCAAGTCACCAATTTTAATCCCGAATCGAGGAAAAAAATGACTCCATATTACAGTCTGCGTACCAGAAATCCGGATAAGGAATTCTGTTAACCCGGGAGAAGGTGTTAGGCATTCTCGAGTTCCGTGGTTCTAGCACGGTCGCTCAACTGTTATATTCGGCTTGATTATCTGATTTTATACAAATGTGAACTTATGTGCAAATTTTAACTTTTTACCGCTTTTATAATGATTATTATTGAGAATGTGAACATCGCTTAAAACATGTTTTTAGACTGCGTCACATGAAATTCACCCACAATCCGGAAAATGTTTTTATTTGACGTATTGGGATTTGGATTTGGGTCGCATGAAATGCACACCCAAGTTTAAGAAAGTAGATTATTAAACACGCACCTGAAGAGACTATCGTGTTATTATTTTGGGAAGGCCGTGAAATTCGCTAAACGGCTCTCCCGAATTCTAAGTAATTAACACATATATTTTGTGAGGGACCCGCAATCTGTGTGTTTTATTTGGCGAGGCTCATCTCGTTTTTTTTAAAAGGATAAACCTATAGTGACTACGTTTTCTATTAGGTTCGTCTCTACTTAATAAAAGCAAAAATGATCCTACTTAACTACATACTTGCCGGTTATTTATAGAAGGATTCCGAGTGCTAACGCAAAATCAGAAGCATGGCCATATACATAGGCTGCATATCGACTATTATGGGCCCAAACCCAGCCCACACAGTGTCGGCTAGGCCTGGGCCACTGCTTTCCGACGGAAGCCTTCTTGGTTCGTTCGACTTGGGCTCAACCTTCGTGATGTTGAGAAGTGCAGGTTTGTGTTTTTTTTTGTTCTAAAAGCAATGGTTTGCCAATTATAATGAGGCAGTTTATCGAAGGGAAATGAAATTAACTAACAAGGATAGCTTCCATACTTAACATGCATTAAAGGATATGCTAAACAAAATTAGCTAAAGTCTAAGATATAACCTACTGCACTGTGAATCCTTTTATCTAATAGCCTATATACACAATCTGACATCAAGTTACCATACATTGACATTCACTATGCATGAGGGCTACCTCCAGTATCCAAGCAAAAACGTAAACTATTATACATCACATGATATTTAATAAAACAGGCTATGTATAAAAATAACGTCTTCAACTCTTCTCTTTTGTATTCATGCTCCAACTTTCAAGTTACATTGACAGTGTATTAGTCGTGTACCTGGTATAGAAATCAAAAGAAGAAGGAGAATGATCAGCAACAGGCAACCAAACACAGCAACAGCAGATACACAGCAACAACAACCAGCCCAACAATGATGAAGCTCACAAGTGATCGAGCAATGAACAGACAATCCCAGAAACAGAGTAGAAAAACAGCAGGAAGCCCAGAATATCGAATGTAATAGCACCAGCAGTTTAACAATCACAAACAACTCAGCAGATAACCAAACAATTGGCCACCAAAAAAAAAAATCGACCAACTCGAACTCTTGTGTAGTTTTCAGACAATGTTGGTTACAATATTCTGAAATTTTTCTTTTTTTCCTTCTTTCTTTCAGTTTTTCAACTTAAAACCTCTCTCAAGACTAAAATGTCCAGCCCTTTTTATGTTCTGAAACAGCTCTATTTATAGGTAGAAATGGCAAGCACTCAGCTGCCTTGAACCCCTCCCCTCTTTCCTGCCCATAACTTCTTTTGTTTAAACTAATCAAAATATTCCCCATGCCCATCCATTCGACAGGCTTTCAGCCTGTATTTTCTGCCCAACAACATGGGCACCCCTTTTTTTATTCAATCAGCCTCATGCTAACAAGTTTGGCTCCCCACTATTATCTTATTTTAATCCTAATCCAGTACCCTATTTGTCAGCTCATTTAAACTAATCATTTCTGTTCTTTTTAACACCCAAATTAACCCTGTTAATCCCTGGTTATCACTGTCCTGACCCATTGCAACAATAGGGCATTTTTGAACTTCTGAAAGTTCAAATTTAGATCTGCCCTGGACTGAATCTTTTCAGTCGTTTTGCAATGCAAACAAACCAATTCCAAACAATGTCGGGCATTCAGTCAATGACAGGGTTCAATCAGTCATGTGAAGTTTTTAGTCCATTTGATCATTTAGTCATAGAAAATTATCGACGACGTTTATCAGGTCGACTATACTAATTATAACCAGGTATAACAAGTCGATTAAATAAACAATATGCACGGGGTCCTGAATAACTTTAGATAACTTTGCACAATACTGGGAGGCCATACGAATTATTTATATGACGACTACTCTAATCGAACATGTATGTCAAAGAATACATTCAAACATGCCCCGAAAACAATCGACCAAATAAAGGGCCTTACAAAGACGGAAGAAATTGGAATGAAAATACCAGAAATACCAAATAATCACAACAGAACATGCTAACGAACTCAATCAGTACTCAAATAAAACATAAAAGAAAAAAGAGAACTTACTGAAATGTTCAACCAAAGCCGACCCAGGTCCGCATTAGATTTGACTGTTTGAGGCCGAACAAACTTTAATCGGGGTGTTCTCACCGAGAACACCCTGATTAAGGTCTATTAGACCTCAAACCCCTATTAAAACTGGCCGGATTCCCCAGGTTCTGGTGTTCTAGGGTTTGGATCTTCAGATTTGAGATTCTAGGAGTTGTGGGTAGATTCGGACCAAACCAGGCTTGGTTTGGTCACAAGGGTAGTCAGGGGACTGTCTAGTGTGAATCTGGGGTGGTTTGGTGTAGATCGAGTCTTGTCTCGAATCTTCAAATGAAGATTCGAGAAGGTGGGGGAGGATTCGAGCCAAGCTGTAAGTGGATTTGGATTCAGGGGGTTGAGGTGCCTCAGGGGTGTAAAGGGGGTAGTCACCGGCGTCCTTGCCGCCGGCTTTAATGGTGAGGGAAAAGGGGGCGGCGTTAGGGTTTCATGGGGTTCGGGGTTTGGTGAAGAAGACGAGTGAAGGGGTGCTTGGATATGGGGTGTGGGGTATGATGGAGGGTTTATATACGGAAGGGGAAGAGAGATTGGAGCCGTTAGATCAAGTGATATGAACGGCTTGGATCTATTGGTGGGTAACAGGACGGGGTCGTTTGGTATGGGAACGGGGTCGTTTTGGTTTAGGTGAGGGGTTGGGTTGACCCGAGTAAATAGGTCAGGTTATGGGTGTATGTGTGGACCGTTGGATGAATATGATTGAATGGCTCAGATCAGATGCCTTATACGGCGTCGTTTCGGGATGTGCCTGGGCAGGCCTGGTTTGGACCGGATAGCAGACACGGTTTGGGCCTGTTGTTCTAATTTCTGGCCCAATCCGGGTATCCTCATTTTCCTTTGTTTTTCTATTTTAAAACCTCCTAAATAAAACAAAGTAAAATTATACACCCACAAATTAACATTTAATAAAAATCAACCAATGACAAGAAACACTTGTATATATATTTTTTTGATTTTCTTTTCTTTTGGAGTAATTCCCGTGAAGCAAAAATCACGTGCTTACAGATATTACGCTTTGCAATAATAAGTTACAATAGTGTTTCACTCTGTAGTATTACATTACGGTGATGTTACGCTTCGCAGTAATAAGTTACGACGATGTTGCACCCTGTAATATTTTACGTTGAATTTATCGTAACGTAATTGACATCAGTCAAAGGAAAATATTATTTGGGGATTATAAGGATTATGCTATTTCACAAGGGATTAGTAAATTCATCAAGGTGAAAGGGGGAACAAGTCTAAGAAAATGATTTTTTATCAAAATTTGGCCAATTTGGGATAAAATACTGGTCGAGCTATAATACCCGATAATTATGAACTAGTACCATGCAAGGTACCATATGACCACGGTTATATAATATATGAAGTGTATATAAAGTATATTAAAATAAGTAGAATTTTAAGTAATTTGAGATAATTTTTAAATTATGCAGGTAATTGGATAATTACCGGATAATGGGACATTACCCAATTACCTAATAAACGGATAAAGACTTAATAATAGCCACCACACCTCCCACGTGGCAACGAGCCACTAATGTGGCCTATGAATCTTAAGTCATAATGGCTTAGTGGCCATTTAAGGATTACAAGGCATTTACAAGCGTAAGACTCAAAAAGTTTATTTTTTTAACATCACAAAAATTTAGTTCTTCAATTCTATTCAACAATTGGTTTTATGTCAAACAAGATACTGTCAAACAAGAATTTAGTTCAAAGAACACTTACGCTCAAACAAGAATTTAGTTCTATGAACATTTACGGCTCAACCTCCATCCAGCGAAATTTCCAATGAAAATTCTTGCATCAAAACAATTCCAACGAAAATTGTTAGAGTCGTAGCAACGTAAACTTTTGCAGTTTTATAGGAGGGTGCAATCTTCTCCAAGAATACTATACGGAGTTTTTCCTGCTCCTGGTATGTTAAGTCCCTCCCTTCTTTCTTTTGGCATGGTCCAAATTATACTGAAGAAATGAGCAAATACAAAGTTGCCATAAATTACTCTATTAATAGAAATAGCAGGGGTATCTATATTCTTGATTTCCCATGAAAAATATTATTATCTTCTATTCATGGGTCCCAGAGTAATACATAGTTGAAAAAGTTTATTCGGAAGGAATATCGAGATTATTACGTATTTTTCATGCATTTCACACATTTATACATATGCATTGACCCATGACTAGATGGTATTATATATGCATATATTTGTATATTATATTTATAGGGGATACGGAAAAAAGGTTACGTCGTTATATAAGAACCACAACCTAATCAGCTGGTATATGATGATGATGTTGCCCACAGTGGCTGAAATATAATTCAGACGGCGTTATATGCACATATAAATATATGTATATGTATATGGGATATGGGAAGAGGTTACAACGTTATATACGCACCACCACCTAATCAGCTGGTATATGTTGATGATATTGCCCACAGTGGCCGAGATGATATGATGGGATGCTCTCACAGGCTGGTGATGTTATGAAACATGTACCTATGCACGACATGAAATTCATATGCATATGCATGACGCTAAAAGTAATTTATGATTTACAAAGTTATTCAGACTTACAGGTTGAGTCATATGTTCTATATTTCTTCCATGTCTCTTATGTATTTATTTATGTGCCTTTCATACTCGGTACATTATTCGTACTGATGTCCCTTTTGTCTGGGAACGCTGTATTTCATGCCCGTAGGTCCCGATAGACAAGTCGAGAGCCCTCTAAGTAGGTTATCAGCTATGCGGAAGATGATGGTGCACTCTATTTGCTTCAGAGTTGCTCGTTTGGTTAGTATGATTTAGACGTATATTGTTTGGTATAGCGGGACTCTGTTCCGACCTTTATGACATTTATGTACTCTAAGAGGCTTGTAGACATATGTCATGTACATAAAAGATTGTACGGCCTTGTCGGCCTATGTTTTGAATTTATAAAGGATCATGTTGGCCTATTAGGCCCGTATATCATGTGTATTTGATGATGTAATAAGAAAGACACGTTACATTAGTACTCGTATGAGTAAGGTACCGGGTGACCATCGTGGCCCATCGGTTTGGGTCGTGACAAAAGTGGTATCAGAGCAGTTATGTCCTAGGGAGTTTACAAGCCGTGTCTAGTAGAGTCTTGTTTATATGTGTGTCGTGCACCACACTTATAAGCAAGAGGCAACAGGGCATTTAGGATTGTCACTCTTTCTTCTTACTCTAGATCGTGTGGTAGAGCTCACTTATAAGAATTCAGATTCTGAATTTTTTTATTCGTAATAAGACGATACCTACATCCGGAAAGAAGGATTGGAAAGAGAGATAGTTGCGAAATAGCTGAGTCAGAGGAATTGGATTTTTGTAAGATGCCTACGATAAGTAAATATGAGGTCTTTAACAGATCATGGGTGTACTGAAAGGTGTAAGCTTTCTGATAATAAACCTTAAGGTAAGAATGTCTATCCATCTTTATGGTGAAGGACAATGAGAGATTAAGAATATAAGTACAAGTTTCAACAAGTAAAATGAGCAAGGTGAAAAAGAGTACGAGGTACCCAGTTAATGAAGGTTAACAACGTTTATAAATGAGGTAAAGGAACATATGCTTTTTGAGTTATATTCAATAGTAACAGAGGTATATACAATTGGTTGCACCCATTCCAAATATGCCCTATGTGGGTTAACGAAAGTAGTATAAGAAGATATAATGGATGAATTGATTGCGTCAGTTGATATTTCCGAAGGATATTGCAAATGTGCTAATAGATCTCTTTATGAGATACCTAGATGGTGCACTCTAAAATAGTGCAGCCAGATATGAGTACTACAAAGACATGTACTATAATCCTTGAAGGGATAAATATTACCTTAGTGTGGCTCGTGTCCCTAGTAAAGCGATAACGTTAAGAAACTTAAAGAGCCACTGGATGGAGCAAAGGAAAGCTTAAAGCGAAAGAATGTCGTATTGAAGTTTTCACAAGAAAAGAGATATGCAGAAATATTAGCAGAGTAATGAAAAGAGAGATAAGGAAGCATTATGAATAAGGTGTGATACATGGATGAAAACGATAAATTGTTATAGAACCTATAGTCAAATGAAGGAAGAGATGAAAGTGATGGGCCTTAAGACAACAAAAGAGTATAGGCCATAAGGTTATATCCTCATTTCGAGAAATAAGTTCGTGACTCCAACGCGACTACCAGAGGGGAGAGTTAATCCCTAGAGTAACAGAAATCAGTAGGGACTGGTAAATAAGATAAACTAAATATGAATTAGGGATAGAATGATTGGAAAGTACTTGTCATCATGGTAATTTCAGATTTTTTTCCGGCGGTAATAGAATGGACCACATAAGAAGATTCATGATGAATTCAGAGAATGGTCATTCAGGAAGACGCTTCCCTAGAGCAAGCAATGTGAGCAAAGATAAGCTTAAGAGACTGTATGTCCCAGTTACGCAAAGTGTCACCCTTGCGAGTAAGGGAATTTGTCATCTTTGGTACAGAAGGATCGCCGCAAGGCCAGTAAGGATCGTTGATGTTGAGAAACGGCGCTAAAGATGAAGAGAAAATATCTATAGGTAGATATTTGTGGTTTTAGCTTTTAGTGCACCCCTAAAGGGGGAATATGGAGTGATGTGGCATTAAGTCTGAATTAAGTGGTTCTAGTGACTATGGAATTGTAAATGAAGAATGTAATAAATGAATGAAGAATGAGATGACACTTATTCAAATTTTACAGAAGCGCTATGATTCAAGAATATAGTGCAAGCACGACGTCAAGGAGTGAAAGTAAAGATTCCTGCCCAAGCTGTTATTAATAAATAAGGAGCCAGTGCGAGATGTAAGTTAAAACAAAGTAAATAACCCAAGAAATATTACGAGGAATATTGATATGAGAATGGGCTAACGAGTAGGTAGTAATTGGTCAGGAAGATCCTAGTTATGGCTAACCAGGAGGTTACAGACGAGTCATTAGATCGTGTAAGATAAACATAGAAGAACCCAACATGGAGAATTCAGCCTTGGAGAATATCATTATAATACTTGAGATATATTCAAATGAGAGTCGGGGTAGTTAAAGGTACCGTATGAGTGTTACGGAGATAAAAGAAAATGCCATTAGAAAGGCAGTCAAAATATTAGTTCAGAAACAACCATACAAGCACAAGGGCGTGGAGATAAGTAACTACAGATAATTATAGGCAAGGAAGGACATCAAAAGGTCTGTCAAGTATACGATGTAATAGGCTCAAAACTTTACAAGAGTCAGAGGGTCTTCCATAAGTACTACGATGAAAGACTAGTTGAGGAAATAAGGAAGAAGGCTTTAACCTAGGCACAACGACCTAAAGAGGAAATGGTCATATAACAACAATCTTGCAACAACATTGCAAGCGTTCCAAAGGAAAGTGGCACCTACCATGGCTAATGAACAGGAAGTAAAAAAAATAAAAGTAATATTCGAGATCATACGAGTTGTATGAAAACTTTGGAAAGTGTGGGAACTAAGATAAGCTAAGTATGGATGCAACAGGGGGCAGAAAGACTAGGAAAAGTAATAGATTACGTTGAAGGAAAACTAAGATGGAACGGAAGAATTATTCGATCAATGATCCAGAGTTAGTACATTATGGATACACTCAAGATTTTGGAGCATTATCCGGGAAGCATATTTGTTGACAATCATACAGCTACAGAAGGCTCCAGTATAAGTTAAAAGAAAGAATTGAGACCAGGGCATAGACAAAGGATTGAATTGTTAGAAGATTGTA
The DNA here is from genome assembly GCF_000393655.2 of Nicotiana sylvestris. Lineage (NCBI taxonomy): Eukaryota > Viridiplantae > Streptophyta > Magnoliopsida > Solanales > Solanaceae > Nicotiana > Nicotiana sylvestris. The sequence goes on along the minus strand of NC_091059.1, from coordinate 66,740,861 downwards.
TCATGGATATTCCATAACGCCCATGAAAGGCTAAGGTGATAACTGATAACATGAGCCACAGATCGGAAGATAGCTTAAGAATACATAAAGGCTGATTAGAAGGAACAGGAAACTAAAGAATTACATCACCAAAGTAAATCAGAAGTATAATTATTGGCCCTAGAACAATTATAGAAGTTGTGCTTGAGAACATGACAGAATCACTCTTAATATCAGATGTTCAAGAGAAATAACACAACAACCATAATCTATAATGGCTCTACAAGGAAACCAGTTAGAAGAAGTACCATCATCATAAGAAGTCAGTACGAAGCTCCCATCGGATTGTGTATGTACCATAGGTGCGAGTACTACAATAGAGCTTCAAGTTATGGACGTGAATTACACCTAGGTGGAAGCGAGATAATAAAAGAGATAGAAGATACGATGCGAGATTTTAAGGTAAGTAAGGTAAAGGTGAACAAGGTATGGGATACTCAAAGGCAGAAGATCGTGAATAGTCCATACTTCAGGATAGAAGGCTATAAGCATGGTATCCAATAATAGGAAATGATAGTGGCATCGTTAGCGGCATGTCTTCCAACCTATGATTTCTATGTACTGAGAGATCTAGTTAAGAGAGTAGAGAAGATTTGGAGACGATGTGATGTATCGCTTGATGTTCCAGAATAACATAAGAAAATCTATAGTTCAAGCAAGTTGAAGGAAAGTTGCGAGTATTATAAATGGATATTTATAGGTCGCAAGCTAAAGTATGGTAGAGTGACAAAGTTTTAAGAAAACACGAGTAAGGATGAGGAAAGGCAAGTGAAAAGGTGATGAGAAAGGATAAGTCCTTAGGATTAAGTCCATGAAAACAAGAGAGATAATGATTTCTGTAAGTTATTGAAAGTTCAGTATAGCCTGAATGACCTCAAAGGAATCTAAGATTAATAGCTTTTAAAAAGAATGAAATGCTGCCCTAATAGTAGAATAAGGTTGTAATTGTGATAGATAAAGAATGACATTTGGGCCTTCGATTGAGTAATGAATTAAAAAAAAAAAGCGAAAAAAGGGGTTCAGAAATTGTACGAGATTACAATACCCATGTAAGAGGATCACCTTGGGATGCTATAGAATACAGTTATTGAAGTACAGTAGCACCGCTAAATGGATCAGGAAAATTACTTCGAATATTCCTTGATGTAACGTGAGCCCTAGTGGCAAAAGTATTGCACCAAAAGTTTCAAGTTATCAGTGGTATATTATAGATCAATATTGAGGTAATTCAACAATGGATGGACAAAAGTTACAAAGTATGAGATGAGATTAGGCCGTCATTCTAAAGATGAGCATTAATGAGGAAGCATTAAAGGACTTAAATTTATTCAATGGAATAAGTAACGAGATTAAGCTGAGATTTGGTAGCAGACCTCAGCATCAATAAATTAAAGTAAGAGTTATGGTAGTAAATTCGTACGGATGGCTAAGCGGACCTATGCAATGAGATATAGCAATATTCGTGAATTCAACAAAGTACTGAGCGAAGAACTTCAGTATACTCATATATGCCCAAAGGGACATCTTATCAAGCTCTACATATGAATCCCAGAGATTGGGTACATTTACAAGGTCAAAATTGTACAGGTTGCATGATGAAAGGTAGTAACAGTTATGAGATTGGAAGGATTCTGACTACAAGTTGTGGTGTGAGAAGGAGGCCTAAGGGGGTAATGCCTTGGACTTTGGACTTATTCACAGAAGAGTCGCCTTGATGGCAAGGGAAGTTCTAAAGTAATCGGAAGATATAAGTTATAAAAATAATAAGTGCATCAGTCAACATTCGAGGACGAATATTTCAAAGGGGGGAATAATGTTACGCCCCGCAATATTATGATTGATGTTACGTCCTGCAGTATTAAGTTACGACAGTGTTGAACCCGACAGTATTACATTACGGTGATGTTACGCTTCGCAGTAATATGTTACGACGATATTGCACCCTGCAGTATATTACGTTGAATTTGTCGTACGGTAATTGACATTAGTCCAAGGAAAATATTATTTGGGGATTATAGCGATTATGCTATTTCACAAGTGATTAGTAAATTCATGAAGGTTAAAGGGGGAGCAAGTCTAAGAAAATAAATTTTTGTCAATGTTTGGCCAATTTGGGATAAAATACGGGTCGAACGATAATACCCGATAATTATGAACTAGTACCATCCAAGGTACCATATGACCACAGTAGTGTAATATATATTGTGTACAAAAAGTATATTAAAATAAGTAGAATTTTAAGTAATTTGAGGTAATTTTTAAATTATGCGGGTAATTGATTAATTACCGGGTAACAGGATATTACCCAATTACCTAATAAGTGGATAAAGATTTAATAATACCCACCACACCTCCAACTTGGCAATAAGGCACTAATATGGCGTATGACTCTAAAGTCATAGTGACTTAGCGGCCATTTAAGGATTATAAGGCATTTACAAGTGTAAGACTCAAAAAGTCTATTTTTTTAACATCACCAAAATTTAGTTCTTCAATTCTATTCAAGAATTGGTTCTATTCAACAATTGGTTTTATGTCAAACAAGATACTGTCAAACAAGAATTTAGTTCAAAGAACACTTACGCCCAAAAAAGAATTTAGTTCTATGAACACTTACGGCTGAACCGCCATCCATCAAAATTTCCAACGAAAATTCTTTCATCCAAACAATTTCAACAAGAATTTTTAGAATCGTTGCAGCGTAAAATTTTGCAGTTCTATAGGAGTACGGTGCAATCGTCTACAAGAATACTATACGGAGTTTTCCCTACTGCAGGTATGTTAAGGCCTTCCCTTCTTTCTTTTGGCATGATTCAAATTATACTGAAGAAACGAGCAAATACACAGTTGCCATAAATTAATCTATTCATAGAAATAGCAGGTGTATCTATATTCTTGATTCCCCATGAAAAATATTATTATCTTCTATTCATCTGTCCCAGAATAATACATAGTTGAAAAAGTTTATTCGCAAAGAATATCGAGATTATTACATATTTTTCATGCATTTCACACATTTATACACGTGCATTGACCCATGACCATATGACGTTATATACGCGTATATATAGGGGATACGGGAAAAAGGTTACGGCGTTACATACGCACTGTCAAAACCCAAACCGATGGGCCGCGACGGGTGCCCGAGTCCTATCTGTCAAACACCCCTAAGCATGCGTCTAAGATATGAACCTATATAGTATCTGCTGCATTACGAAAATAATATACGTGAAGGAAACTTGCCATCAAGGCATATGTACGTATACGTGCAGAATACAGTGGATGAGCCGGCAAGGCTGTTATAGACAATTATACATCCAAAACTGAAAGCCGACAAGGCCACATACAACCCAACTAGACATACGGTCAACAGACCTCTAATGAAAACATAATTGTGTAAAGACGGGACTGAGCCACATCATACCCATATATATATACAATCGTATCGTACCAACCTCAAAAGCAGCAAGCAGCTCCGGATCAAGTGGAGCACGCCAGCTTGCCTACCTGCACCTGCGAGCATGAAACGCTGGCCCCGTGAAATAGGGCATTAGTACGAAAAATGTACTGAGTATGTAAGGCGTGAAAATAAGTACGTAAAAGACATAGACGAAACATGGAATACAAAAATACCTTTAAATCTGAACAACTCTGGAAATTTTGAAATGTTTATAATGTCATGCACATGCGTATAAATGTCATGCCATGCATAGGTATAGTTATACATAATATCATCAAGCCACTTAGGGCATCCCATCATATCGCCTCGGCCACTGTGGGCAACATTATCAACATATACTTGCTGATCAGGTGGTGTGCGTATATAACGCCATAACCTCTTTTCATATCCCATATACACATATATACATATATACGTGTATATAACGCCGTTTGAATCATATTTTAGCCACTGTGGGCAACATCATCATCATATACCAGCTGATTAGGTGGTTGTGTGTATATAACATCGTAACCTCTTCCCATATCCTATATACATATATTTATAAATATACGCGTATATAACGTCATCTGGTCATGGGTGAATGAACATGAGTGAAATGCATGTAAAACACGTAATAATCTCAATATTTATTCTGGATAAACTTTTTCAACTGCGTGTTATTCTGAGACCCATGAACAAAAGATAATAATATTTCTCATGGGGAATCAAGAATTTAGACACCCCTACTATTTCTATGAATAGAGTACTTTATAGAAACTGTGTATTTGCTCGTTTCTTTAGTATAATTTTGACCATGCCAAAAGAAAGAAGGGAGGACCTTAACATACATATTCCTGGAATTATTCGAATGAAATAAAGCTTCTGCTTCAGTGAAATATGTTGAACGAGATTTTCTTGAATTCTTCGAAATTTTTGGACCGAAATTGTTCTGCTTTCACATCCGGGTGTAGTTAGCTCCCAACGTTATTTGTTCTTATTGTTGAAAAGAGATACGACTTTAAATGCGATGTTTGAAATTTGCTATTGTTGTATTCTGTTCCTAATGGCCAACGTTTGGAATTGAATTTTCCAAGAGCAAGAACAATGTTCTGTTATTTAAATTGCAAAGTCTAATAATGACCACTAGTCTTATTTGCTAAGACTCAACACTTAAGTCATTTTCTAATTAGCCATCTGGCCAAAAGTGACTACTTAATCACTTTCAATTTCGTGGCTTCTTGCCATGTGGGTAGGTGGTTTTATTTTATTAATTTTTCTTATCCACTTATTAGTTAATCGGGTAATGTTCTGTTACCCGATAATTAATTAATTACCCGCATAATTTAAAACTTACCACAAATTACTTAAAATTCTATTTATTTTTTTAAAATGCTTCACATATACTTTATATATTATACTACTGTGGTCATTTGGTACCTTCCATGGTACTAGTTCATAATTATCGGGTATTATCGCTCGACCCGTACTTTATTTCAAATTGACCATTTTCATCGAAACTCGTTTTCTTTAATCAGTGTACCCCTTTATCCTTCATAACAATTATTTATTGCTTTTTATAAATACAAGTACGTTTATTTCAAGATGATCTCATCCCCGAGTCTACGTCGGTTAACTGAAAAAAAAATTTTAACGTACGAAAATGGCGAGATGTATCATCATTCCAGCCTTAGAAACATTCGTCCTCGAATGTTCCAGTCCTTGTGATCAATATAACTTTGGCAGGGTCATCTTTTGTAACAACACTACTACCAACTTTCCCCGTAGAAGCTTAATAATTCACTGACACACAGGACCATAATTACGAATAACGATAATGGCTTCACACAAGCAACGACAATAACCAACACAAGGATTAATACACCTACCTTATGATTATATGATTATGACGTCACAGTCGGACCCTTCTCTGGAGGAGGAAATAGGTAGGGATATCTAGACTTCATGTTTTCCTCGACCTCCCAAGTCATTTCTTCCACATTATTATTTCTCCAAAGTACTTTTAGGAGGCTACCTCCTTATTACGCAGCTTGCGGATTTGTCGCTCTAGAATGGCAATCGGAACTTTCTCGTATGATAAGTCTTCTGTAATTTGTACATCATCCGTGGGTACCACTCGGGTAGGATCGCCAATGCACCACTGTAACATAGATACGTGAAAAATCGGATGGACAGACTCCAATTCCGAGGGCAATTCTAACTCATAAGCTACTTGGCCCCCTCTCTGAATGATTCTATAAGGCCCAATATACCGTGGGCTAAGTTTGCCTTTCTTGCCAAATCTAATCACACCCTTCATAGGCGACACCTTTAAGAATACCCAGTCATCAACCCCGAACTCTAAATCTCGACGTCGCACGTCAGAATATGACTTCTGACGACTCTAAGCTGTCAATAGTCGATCCCGGATAAGCTTTACTTTTTCTATGGCTTGCTGAACCAGGTCTGGCCCGTGTAATTCAGATTCTCCAATGTCGAACAACCCTATAGACGACCTACACTTTCGTCCATAAAGAGCGTCATATGGAGCCAACTGAATGCTGGAATGGTAACTATTATTATAAGCGAACTCAATAAGTGGCAGATGATCATCCCAGCTACCTTTGAAATCTGTTACACAAGCTCGTAACATATCCTCCGGCGTTTTAATAGTACGCTCAGCTTGTCCGTTTGTCTAGGGATGAAATGTTGTATTAAGACTTACTTGAGTCCCCAATCCCTTATGGAAAGACCTCCAGAAGTTAGCTGAAAATTGAGCTCCTGTATCCGAGATAATAGATACAGGGACACCATGCAGTCATACTATCTCCTTGATATAAAGCCTCGCATAATCTTCTGAGGAATATGTAGTTCTAACGGGCAGAAAATGGGATGACTTTGTGAGCCTATCCACAATCACCCATATGAATTTAACTTACGCTGGGTAAGAGGTAAGTCTACGATGAAGTCCATATTAATTATTTCCCAATTCCAAGTCAGAATCTCCAAAGCCTACAATAATCCACCGGGTTTTTGATGCTCAATCTTAACCTGCTGACAGTTAGGGCACTGAGCAACAAATTCTGCTATATCCTTTTTCATTCCGTCCCACCAATATATTTTCCTGATATCATTATACATCTTTGTCACTCCTAGATGGATAGAATAACAGGAATAGTGAGTTTCTCCCATAACATGCCGACGCAGCCCTGCGACATTGGGCACACACAATCGTCTTTGATATCCGAGGACCCCATCTTGTGTAATTCCAAATGGTGTCTTCTCCTTCTGAAGGGTGTTATTCTTATAATGAACTAACACAAGATCCTCGTACTAGCATTCCTTTACTTTATTTACTAATGAGGATGTTGTCGTATCCTGAAGAGTAATTCCAATATCACCTGAGTCTAGTAACCGTACTCCAAGACTAGCTACCTAATGAACCTCATAGGCTATTCCCCTCTTTTATGAACGCAAATACGACATGCTACCCATAGATCTACGGCTGAGAGCATCGGCAACTATGTTTGTGTCACGCCCCAAAAACCGAGGGGCGCGACCGGCGCTCGACTGGGTAGCCCCCAGCCAAGCGAACCTGGGTGCTTTTCCTATTCCACGTGATACCCTGCGTTTCCATCACCCAATACCAAGTGAAGTAGACATTTATAAATTTAAACACATTCTTACGAGATTTACATAACATACATAGTTACTTAGCGTGGTTTACAAGTTATACTGCCCAAAATACATAAGTACATAACCCATATTTCCTGTCTACGGAGCCTCTAAATACAACTGAAGAATAATACAGAAATGCCGGCAACAAGGCTCTGGCTATACATTACACAAGTACCAAAATAAGACCCCGGGAAGAAAGCGGCATGAGCCACGCAGGGCCCCAAGAGGAAAGGGGCTCACCAATTCAGCTGACGGGAGGTGAAGGAGTGCTACTATCGGTGGGCTGGAGTACCTGTTATGGAACCACCTACAATCATAACAAGAATGTAGCGCCCCCAGCAAAAGGGACGTCAGTACATTTGAATTGTACTGGTATGTATAAACAAACTTTACCCCAAGTAAAATCAAGAAATACACAGACAACAAATAATAATAGAATCAATAATCAAATGCACACGAAAGGAACAACCAAAGCCAAGCAACTCCACAATCTCTCCTTTTCCCCTTTCAATATTATTTCATCACATCAATGGTTTCACAACTTTCACATATTTTTATTTCAATAGTGATTTTGATCACTTTTCCACCCTTATTACCTCGGCCACCCTTATTACCTCGTCCACCCTTATCACCACATCCCACACCTTATTACTTCGTGGTGCGGCGCGCAACCCGATCCCACCGGACAATCATATTTCACACAACAACAACAATAATTCACAAAGAGTTTTCATAAACATCAATACCAATTCCAACATATACAATAACCCGTACACAATTCAAGTCACAACGATAATTGCCCACAACAAGTCACGTATGATATTGCCACAGTTATTTCAATTGTATCAATTACATTTTCTTTCCATCGTTTGTTCCACAACTCTTACCACGTAACACACATTTTCTTTCCATCGTTTGTTCCACAACTCTTACCACGTAACACATTCATACCCACACGCACTTGTGTTATTGCCATTTTACTCACACCATAATAGCGGAAAACATAACCAACAACGTTCAAGGCACATTAATCACAGGGTGACTTTACAAAGGTTAAAGTTACCAATTACTCGTACACCAACAAGGTGACTTTACTCGTACACCAACAAGGTGACTTTACAAAGGTTAAAGTTAGCCATACATACCTGGAGTCGAATTATCTTTTTAACTTCTACTTTCAATTCACCAACAGACTAGTACCGTCAATCTAGTTCACAAGTTAGCACATATAACATAGAATTGAAGTTCACAAACTCAGGCCGAACTTACTTAGGTTTCCAACCCCTCTTTTGCAAATCTTTAGTTCTACCCAATTCCTCTTACTAGATTCTAGGTTTTAAAGGATATGCATGTGTATCTCAACTTTCATTTTCAAGAATTAACGCATGAGAGTCCCCGTTTTTGTTTAAATCTGAAAACAATGAAAAAGGGTTGGGGATTTTACCTTCAAGAACGGAGATGAAGACAATTACTTGAAATTCCCCGGCCCGAGTGACTTTGAAAAATCAAATTGATGGAGACAAGACTTTCTTTCTCAAGAATCACCTCTTCCCTCTCTCTAGTTTTGTTCAGAAAATAGGTTAAAATAAGGGGCTGGGGTGTTTTATTAAAAAAGGGGTCTGGTTTAAAATTTAGAAAATTAGAGCTCGAGTTAGGTATCTGATCGCACTTTGCGATCGCAGAGTGGAAATGCGGTCCGCAAAATGGACCGCAAAAGTGCTTCCAAAGTCTGAAGACACTGCCTAGGTATGCGGCAGAAATGCGGTCCGCGTACTCGTTCTGCGGTCGCATAATGCACCGCAGAACTGCCCCTCACAAAAATTTCAAGGGAAATATGCGATGACTATGTGGTCCGCATATCGGTTATGCGATCGCATATCAGGTCGCAGATTTAACCTCCAATTCGACCAATACACTGACTCACTTTGCGGCGATTATACGGTTCGCATACCTAATATGCGACCGCAGAATCGCATTTTCTGGAAAACATTATTTCTTGACTTTTTATAGCATAGATTAGTACAAAAGGTCCGAACTATCGGGTTTTGAGTACAAGTTTTCACATGGCCTTACATCCTCCCCCACTTAAAATTATTCGTCCTCGAATGAGGATTTTGGAAATCGGTTGGTTTTGAAAACATGAAATGCAAACTCCTTTTTTTGAAATATTTTGCTAGAGTTTCGTTTGTAATTAGACTTATCTACCTGTCAAAGATCCCCCTAAACATTATTTCCAAGCACCATTACGCTATCCCTATTATCCCTACAACTGGTATACAATTCATTACCTCAACACCTGCACATAATTTGGCCACTTCAATGAGTTCCATACAGTCCAACCACTTCAATACACTATACGCATTTCAATTAATCATTACCAATTTACACTATCTTTAATCACTCACTTATCACATGAGTTCTTATAAAACTTTCACTTACCAAAAAGGGGCTTGCGCATGACTCAATTAATCACAACACATACAATTCTTGCACAACTTGAGAAATTACAATAGTAAATCATTTTGGGGAAGAATATGGGGTGTCTTTGCACCAGATTGAACACAACATCAATTTACTTAGAGACAAGAGTTTGCACGATCACTACTAGACTTGTTCAAACAGATGGGGAGATTTTTCTTTCATTTCACTTTCCGCTTCCCACGTGGCTTCCTGGACTTGTTGACTTTGCCATAGCACTTTAACTGAAGCAACTTCCTTGTTTCTCAATTTGCGGACTTGCCTATCAAGAATAGCGACCGAAATTTCTTCATATGATAACTCTTCATTGACCTCAATAGCCTCGATTGGCACGATGGTGGATGGGTCTCCAACCACTTTCTTTAACATAGACACATGGAACACCGGGTGCACTAATGACATTTCGGGGGGCAATTCCAATATATAAGCTACCTGTCCTATCCTTTGAGTGACCCGATACGGCCCGACATATCTAGGACTCAACTTCCCTTTCTTCTCGAATCGCATGATGTTATGCCCCACAGTATTACGACGATGTTACACCCTGTAGTATTGTACGTTAAATTTGTCGTAAGGTAATTGCCATTAATCCAAGGAAAAGATTATTTGTGGATTATAGGGATTATAAGTGATGAGTAAATTCGTGAAGGTAAGAGGGTAAGTAATATTGAAGAAATCGATTTTTTGTTGAAGTTTGGCATTTTGAGATAAAATACGACCCGAGTTAAAATGCCTTATATTTATGGACTAGTACCATGCAAGGTACCCCATAGCCATAATAGTAAGGTGTATAAAGTATATTAAAAATAAGAATGATTTTAAGTAATTTGAGATAATTTTTAAGTTATGCGGGTAATTGATTAATTACCGGGTAATAGGACATTACCCGGTTAACTACTAAAATTGGGATAAGATTAAAACCCCACCCCCAAAATGTGGAGGCAAAAACCTCCATAATAAATGACTCATTAGTCAATATTGGGAATAGGTGACAACAAACTAAGAAACAAGTCTTGAAATTCAAAAAAAAGTTACATACTTATCTTACAAATTAAAAGATATATATCTTCAACACTTAAGATATTAGGAAGGCTTTTCATAAAACATTCCATTTCAAGAACGTGAACTACTCCATTATATCAAATCTAATTCCATTTCAAAAATGTAATTCCATTCCAAATCTAATTCCATTCCATTCAAACCATAAAGGTAATATAGCAATTTAGTATTCCATTCCATTTAAAAGCTTTAAACAGAAGCAAAAACCCAAACGTTGGAACTAAGATTACATCTCATTTGGTATTTGGTCTTAAGGCAAAAAACGTGAGAAGCAGAATGACAATTTCATCCAAATTGCAACAAATCAAGCAAGATTTCGTTCCTCAATTTCAAAGTGCAGAAGCTTAATTCGATTTTTAGGGTTCAATCTACGAAGGATTCCAACGGAATATTATACGGAGTTTTTCCTACTCCAGGTATGTTAAGGCTATCCCTTCTTTCTTTTGGCATGATCCATACGATACGAACGAAACGTGCAAATGCACAAATTCCATGAGTTACTCTATTCATAGAAGTATTAGAGATATCTATGTTCTTGAAATTCCATGTGTCATAATATTTTATCATATGTTCATGGGTCTCAGAAAAATACGAAAGTTGAAAAGATGTTACTTTATGATATTGCTCAAGAGGCAAAGTGGTCTAATGACCTTCCGAATGATTTTATTGATGTACTTTTCATGCATTGAATTCATGTGCATTGACCCATGACCAGGTGGTGTTATATACGTGTATATATGTAAATATATGTATATGGAATGGAAAAAGGCTACGGCGTTATATACGCACCACCACCTGATCAGCTGGTATATGATGATGATGTTGTCCACAGTGGCCGAAATATGATTCAAACGGTGTTATATATGCATATATATGTAAGTATGATTCAAACGGCATTATATACGCGTATATATGTATGTATATATGTATATGGGATATGGTAAAGGTTATGGCGTTATATACGCACCACCACCTAATCAGCTGGCATACGATGATGATTTTGCCCACAGTGGCCAATATGATATGATAGGATGCCCTCAGAGGCTAATGATATTATGGAATATGTACCTATGCACGACATGACATTCATACGCATATGCATGACGTTAAAGTAATTTATGATTTACAAAGTTATTCAGACTTACAGGTTGAGTCATGTACTCTATATGTCTTCCATATCTCTCATGTATTAATTTATGTGCCTTACATACTCAGTACATTATTCGTACTGACGTCCCTTTTGCTTGGGGACGCTGCATTTCATGCCCGTAGGTCCCGATAGACTGATTGAGAGCCCTCCAAGTAGGCTATCAGCTCAGCGAAAGATGTTGGTGCGCTCCATTTGCTTCGGAGTTGCTCGTTTGGATAGTATGATTTAGACGTGTATTGTTTGGTATGGAGGGACTCTGTCCCGACCCTTATGACATTTACGTATTCTTAGAGGCTTGTAGACATATGTCGTGTACATAAAAGATTGTACGGCCTTGTCGGCCTACGTTTTGAGTTTATAAAGGATCATGTTGGCCTATTAGGCCCGTATGCATGTGTATATGATGATGTATTAAGAAAGATACATTATGTTGGTACTCAGTTGTGTAAGGTACCGGGTACCTGTCCCGGCCCATCGGTTTGGGTCATGACACATGACTCCCTTCATAGGAGATACCCTCAAGATCACCCAATCATCTACTTGGAATTCCAATTTTCTTCGACAAATGTCCGCATAAGATTTCTGGTGACTCTGAGCAGCTTTCAGCCTTTCCTGAATGATTTTATCTTTTTCCATAGCCCGGTGCACGAGATCTGGCCCTAATAATTCTGCTTCACCCACTTCGAACCATCCAATCAGAGACCTACATCTCCTCCCGTACAATGCCTCAAACGGGGCCATCTGAATGCTAACACGGAAGCTGTTATTGTAAGAAAATTCTATAAGTGGCAAGTGATCATCCCAATTACCTTTGAAATCCAAGACATAAAACCGTAACATATCTTCAAGCGTCTGAATAGTCCATTCCGCTTGACTTTTAGTCTGGGATGGAAAGCCACGCTGAGATTCACCTGAGTACCCAAACCTTGCTGAAATTTCTTCCAAAAATTAGTTTTGAACTGGGCCCCTCGATCTGAAATAATAGAAAGTGGAGTGCCATGAAGCCTTACTATTTCCTTGATATACAGTTGAGCATATTGTTCTGCAGTATCCGTGGACTTGACTAGCAAGAAGTGAGCTGATTTGGTGAGTCGAACTTGCGCTAAGTGTGAGGTAATCCTACCACGAAATCCATGTTGATCATCTCCTATTTCCACATTGGTATTTCCATAAGCTGAGTTAACCTACCGGGCCACTAGTGCTCAGCTTTTACTTACTGACAATTTGGACATTTAGATACAAAGTCCGCCACACCCCTCTTCATAGCGTTCCACCAAT